>NW_024470386.1:158461-197250 GCF_900496995.4 Aquila chrysaetos chrysaetos | reverse complement strand
ATTTCCCAGCATTCAGCCGGGTGCCCAGGAGGTGAAAGCTGGGGATGGCCGAGCCTGCCGCTGACTCGCCGAGGACGTTCCCTCTGGCCGGACCTTCCCTCTAGCTGGGAGATCCATGTGCGTCGCTTTGCTCTGAGGCTCGGGGAGGCTCTGCTTTGGGAGCAGGGCAAAGGAAAGGGCTTCTGGGGGCTCCTCCACATCCGTCGGGCTGGATGCGCTGCCTCCAGGGCTGGCACTGAGCACAGCCTTGCTGAAGGGCACGTTCCTCACCTCTGCTTTGGTGGCACGACAGCAGCATTTGGGCCCCAGGGGACCGTGTAGACAAGCAGCGGCACTGTCTGCTCCCAGGCTTCCCAGTCGTTCCAGGGTCTGGGAGCCGGTCCTCGAGCTGGGTCCGTCTGGCCTTCAGGAGGGAGGCAGGCACAGGAGCAAGAGGAGCACTGGTGAGGCATGCCTGAGCCTCATCAGTTGGGAGCCGAGAGTAACTGGGGGTTTGCCAACTCTGTCTTACAGGTGGCAGGAGGCCTTTTTGCCTGGGAAAACCCAGAGGATGGAGCAATTCGAGCCCTGTGCATGGACATCCTGGGCTCACTGGACGTCACTCTGAGAGGGATGACCAAAGTAAGTTGCCCTCTGCCCTGCTGCTCTGGCCACTTCTTGCCTTTGGGACATTTTTCCTTGTGCTCCCCCATGCCCTGAACCTGTCCCCTCCCGCGCTGAAGCGCACCGGGCTCAGGGAGATGCAGACCGTCCTTTTCGCCTTCGAGCTGAGTGGAAATGGCAGTGTGGCGAGTTGCCCGGTTCTTCTCTGCAGCTCCTGTGGCCGAGGCTGCTGCAGTACGTGGTGCCAGCCCAGTACAGCGGCATGCTGATCCCGCTCTCCCGCTGTCTCCGAGCCCTGGTTGAGAGACGGGAGAGAGCGGGCTGCGAGGAAGAGGAGGAGGAGGAGGAGCCGGGTGCCGTGGACTCCCGGGAGCAAGGTAGGAGCCCCAGCGAGTGCTGCTGCTGGGTTTGGCCAGGGGTCAGGCCAGCCCGCGTCTCCCTGCGCCCCACCAGCCCTGAGCAGGAGCCCAGGAGAAGCAAAGGGCAGAGACGGGCTCTGCTGCTGGGCACGAGGGGCTCTGCCCTGCGTGGCCCCTTGCCCGGCGCAGAGGCCTGGCTCTCCTGCTCGCAGCGCTCTCCTGGTGAGCCGGGGCTCGCTCCTGGCCGTGCTGGAGCTGCCTTCATCTCCTGCTGGGCAGCCCTGGGGAGCCCCCCAGCCAGCGCTATTGCAGCGCAGCTGCTCTCAGCCCTCAGCCCTGTGTGGGGCTATCGGAGGCGTGAGGCTCGTCGGCTCACCCAGCCTTTCTGCCTCCCCACAGCCCGGCTGCCGGCTCCCCAGGCCCTGCTGGCTCGACTGCTGGTGAGTAGCGGGGCCCTGGGGAAAGAGCTTTTCTGGCCAGGGGTGGTGGGAGATCCCGCGGTAGAGATGCTGGTGAGGCCAGTGCCGGGAGCCCCCAAGGAGGAGGCAGCATGCCCGAGCCCATCAGGGATCCCACTCCGTTCTCAGGGCTGGCAGCACCCTGGGTGAAGCCATCGGCTGCCTGCTGCCAGCCAAGCGGCACCGAGCTCCCTCGCGAGCTCCCTCGCGGGAGAAGCTGCGGCTCTGGCGGCAGGAGCGACCCTTCTCTCCTGCCCTCGTCTAGGTGGTGGCGGCAGCTCCTTACCCGAGCCGCGAACGCGCAGTCGCTGCCTTGCAGCTGCTGCAGGCCCTCCGCGGCAGGATCCACAGAGGCTTGGGGGATGGCGTGGGCGACCGAGATCCCCCTCCTGCTGCAGTACCTGGAAGGTAAAGTGCAGGTGGGGAGGGAGAGGCTGGAGGGGAGGGAGGGGGGCAGGAAAATGCAGCTGCCCGGCGCGACGGACGGAGGGGAATTGTCCCCAGGTCCCCAGCACTTGCTCTGCTGCCTTTCCCCTTCCAGGGAGCCGGTGCTGAGGCTGGGGGCAGCTGTCCCCTGGCACCAGCTCGGCCCAGGGGATGGACGGGGCCGTTGACGTCCCCTCGGAGGGCAGGTCTTGGCATCACCCAAGGATGGTGTCTGGGAGAGGGACGGGACTGGTGCTCCTGGAGGGGGTGCAGCCCTCGGCTTTGGAGGACCGAGGCCCCAGGCCAGGCGAGGTTTGCAGCAGCTGTCCTCGGCAGTAGCCTGGGAGAAGGGCTGGAAATGGGCAAAAGGCAATGGGTGGTTCGGGAGAAAACGTGTGTTGGGACTGGGTGGTTGGAGTTGTTCCGGGAGCTGCAGTCGCTCAGTGGGCATCTGCTGCGGTCAGCGCGTCCTTCCCCAGATTGAGTCAACGCCTCTGACGACGGCCCCTGGGATCCCTCCCGCGTCTTTGGCCTCGCAAGGGCTTTCGCGTAGGCCCTCTCTAGCCCGATGGCCTGGGACTTTTGGGAGGTCGGACTGCAGAGGAGAGCGCCGGACTCGTCTTTGGTGTGAGCTTAAATAGCTGCGAGAGCTTTTGCTTCCTCTTGCTTCCTAGGAAGAACTGAGAGCTCGCTGGCCTCTGCAGAGTGGGAGCGCCGTGTGCTTAAGGTACGGCATCCTTGCGGGGGGCGTCACAAATCGAGGGGGGAGAAGAGGGAGCAGAGTCGTGGGAGGAAGCTCGGGGCTGCCTGTGTAGGCACCAGGAGGTGGGGGCACCTCCCGAGCACCCTGCGCCTCCCCCGGCAGTAGGTGCCTGCCCACTCAAGAGGAGCTGCTGCCCTGCACACGTGCCACGGCCGACGGCTAATGCCCTCTAACGCTGTGGCACGCGCCTTAGCACTGCCTCCTCCTCTAAGTCCGGCCCGCCGGGGGGTCTCGCATGAGGCGTTAGGAGAAAAAAGAGGGTTGGGTGGGGTGGGGGAAGAGACTGCCGTTCCCGGCAGCTCTCCCCCGCAGCGTCCCGGGACACGTGAGCGTGGAAAGGGCCCTGGCCAAGGTCAGGGGAACACTCGCTTCCTTTCCTGTTCACACCAGTTTCTGCGAGCGTCGCTGGAGCCCGTCGAGGACAAGGCCTGGACCGTAGGCCTGAGCCAGGAGCTGAGCCAGCGGCTGGGCAGCTCTGCTGCCGGCTCCTGGGAGAAGGTGTGTGTCCTGCCCGGCACTGGGGCTGGAGCTGGCGCTGGTGCTCTGCCCACGCAGGCAGATTTCACTGCTTTCCTTTCCCTCGTCCCCAAAAGGCGTTTCCCCTGGGCTGCCCCAGCGGCTGGCCGCAGCCTGGCATGGTGGCCGGCTCTGCCTGCTCCCGGAGGTGGTCGGGTCCATCTGGGGCCAGCCCTCTCCTGACAGGTCGGGCCATGACTGCATCTCGGGCTCGGCTGCTTCTCTTTCAGCTTTTCCTGTACAAGGCTCTTGGGACGGTGCTGGCAGCTTGTCAGGACCTCAGACACGTCCAAGGGCAGGTGCTGAGGTTCCTCCAGGAGACCAACCCTGTGGAGCTGTCTGAGGCCAAGGTGAGGTGACGCTCCTGTGCTGAGCATCCCCTGGATTCTCCTGGGGGAGAGGGAGGGCTGCTCCCGGCCCAGCTCCGGACCTCCTTGCTTTCCCCGTTGCTGCTGTTTCCTGCTCGCTGCAACGTCCTGCCTGGCCACTGTCGCTGGCCACGGCTGAATGCCTGCACTGGAACCGACTCCCCGTTTCTCTGTGGTTGCAGGGAATGATTTCTGTTGTGTCCCACGCTGCCGAGAGCCACTTCTACCTGCTCTTGGGCACGCTGACTATGTTCTCTGCCGCTTTCACCAGAGGCTGGGCCTACCAGGCTTCCACGGGCTGGAAGGTAAAGGAACGAGGGGCTTGCTGGTTGGCTTTCCTTTTTGGCCGCCTTTCCACGTCTACGCCTGGCAGCAGCCACCACTGTGGCAGCTGCCTTTAGATTAACCTTCTTGACGAGCTACCCCAGACCCCGTGTGTCAGAGGGGACATCCTGCCTTGGGGCCCCTGATTGTCCTTTGCAGAGGATGGGGTTTGGCACCTGGTGGATCAGAGCCACCCAGCTGGGGCAGCTGCAGCGGTTGCTTGCGTGCTTGCTTGCTTTGCTTGCTTGCAGCCACGTTGCCCCGGACTTAACTGCAGCAGGAGCTGGTGACGAGGGGGTGGGGCACGGTGTAACACTCTGCCCCTTCCTCAAAGCTGAGGGCTGGGAGCAGGAGCCTGGTGAGGTCTACGTTGGCTCTGCTCCCCACCTGGGGGCTGGGGGGAAGAGCCTTTCTGGGCAGGGCAGGGCCCTGCAGAGAGAGCAGTGCAGGCTTGGCCTGGGGAGGCGAGCAGCACCGGTCTCATCTGCGCCACTGACGCGCACAGGCTGCACGGCTCTGAGCAGGACCGTGACAGGCTATGTTGGGTACCTGTCCGCAGAAAGGTTCCAGACAGCTCCCCTACCTCTCGAGCCAGTGGTATAAACAGCCAGCAGCGTGTGCGATGCGGGCTGCACCTCCTCCCTCTCCAAGAGAGAGAACTCAAGCTGCGGGGTGGGAACAACTCCCAGCCCCAGGCACTCGCAGCTTGAGGAGTGGCTTGGGAGCTGCTGGGAGGTGCCCGGGGAAACAAGGAGCTGGCGAGGGTGCGGGGCAGGGCCTGCCGCAGGAGCCCGCAGGAGTCCCGGGGCTGACGTCTCGGGGCATCTCTGTCGACACAGGTAGAGCGGGCGGCAGAGGATGGGGAGAACGCAGACCATTCGTGCTGCTCTCATGCGCAGCCTACAGCGGCATGGCGCTGCACGCCCCCAAGGAGCAGCTGCTCGCCTGTGTGGATAAAGAAATCATGGGCAACATCCTGAGGCTCTCCAGAGATAAACAGAGGGTAGGAGCACAGGGCGCGTAGGGTTGGGGATGCCTGGGTGCCCCAGCTCCGGCCCCTTGGGGCTGGGGGGTCCGAGATGGGCAGTCCTCTTCCTAAAGACCTCCCAAGGAGGGCTTTGTCCTCAACGTCCAGATGCAAGCCCTCCTGTGGGTTCCCCCTGCCCATGCCCTCTTCCACCCTCTCAGCCCTTCGAGGAGTTCAAGGGGTGCTTTGCTCTCTTTGGCCTCAGGACTTGCAGCTCAAGCTCGCCCTGGTGGCAGAGCGTCACCGAGGTCAGTTGTGCCATCCAGGCTGTGGGCGACTGCGGGCAGCTTTGAGCTCTCCTTAAAGCAGGAGGCGACGCGGACCCTGCTGGTGAGCGTGCGTAGCTGGAGCCGTCAGACGGGGGAGTTTTGGGCTGCACCATCAGACTGGTTTCCCCAGAGGCACGATGGTCTCTCGGCTTCACGCGAGCTCCTGGAGCTGTGTCCGGAGCTGGTGGGGCCCTTGGGTGCTGGATACTGGGTGGCTGTGGCTGAGGAGCAGGGTCCCTCCTGCAGTGCCTTTGGGGGTTCCGTGGGGGAGATGGGGCAGCGTCTGCCCAGGCCTGGCAGCAGAGCCTGTCCCCGGGGCGGGCGGGAGGGCTGTCCCGTGTCCCTGCCCGCTGCCAACTCTGCACTTGTCTCTGGGACTTGCAGGACTGGATAAAGAGGGAGCCCTGGGACTCCCTGGTGTATGGAGTGTTTCAGGCCCTGGAGGAGTTGAGGTGAGGTCTGTTCCCCAGGCTCTGGGCACTCCCAGTGTGGCCCAGCCCAGCTTGAGCACGGGGCCAGGAGCTGCTGGGCTGTGGAGTGGGAGGCTGTTCCCCATTCCAGGTGTCTCCCAGAAGAAGGGAGCCCCAGGGGTTCCTTAACCTGGTGGGGGGGGTTGCCTGCTGCCTGGGAGGAGGTGGGAATTGCTGGAGCTGAAGGCAGTGCTCACTGGCACGGGCTGGGGGTGTTGGCTTTGGGGGCCCTCGATGAGGAGGGAGCCAGTTGTGGTTTAAGCCACCCTGGAGAGGGCTAGGAAATCCCCTTTCTGTTTTGTCTTCCTTTTTCCTCTGGCCAGCAAGCTGAGGCCGCCTCTGAGCAGGAAGGAAAATCGCAAACCTGCTGGCAGTGTGCTGCCAGAGTGTTTTGTCCCATCCTTCCAAGGAGCGGATGAAAAAGGGAAGGAAGAGCGTGAGGGGCGGCCGTGAACATGGAGGGTACCCACCGGCCAGTGCCTGCCCACCTCTGGGTCAGGACCCCACCTCAGCACGCCCTGGCAGCCCCCATGATGCCTAACCTCAGCTCTCCTTTGCTGCTTTTAGCTTCTGCACAGGAGAGGCATGGAAGATCTGGGGCCACCTGATAGAAACCCTTCTGGAGGCTGAGGCGACCTCTGCCTGCTTTGACGACGTGGTCCACGTGAGTAGCCACGGGGCAACGGGGCAAGCGTTGCCAGGGCAGAGACTCGAGACCTTAGTGGGTGATAGGAGGTGGATACCTTTCCTCCAGACAAATGGGGCTTTGGCTCCTTGCTGTGGGGCTGTGCATCTGGCCGGGGCTGGGGGACAGGAGCGCCCGGCCACTGCAGCCTCAGGACAGGCAGCGAAGTGGGCCCTGGTGGAGGGAAAGCCAAGAGCCAGCCCTGAGCTGGGCGAGAGCAGCCCTGGGGGGAAGGCCAGAGCGGGGAGACGCCAGCAGGGAAGCAAGACCTGACGCGGGGGCAGAGGCGGCTGCAGGGCGCGAGGCGTGAAGGCTGCAGGGCCGGTGCTTGGTGGGGCGGGGGATGCGCCGGGAAGGGGCCAGAGAAGAAGGGAGAGGGAGAGGGATCTCGGGGAGAGAAAGATTCCTGTTGCGAGAGAGATGCACCCTGCCCCAGGTCCTGAAGGGCTGGCTCACCTCAGCCAAAGCATGGGAGCGGGAGAGAGCCCTGCGGGTTTGCACCCACGTGCTGGGCGCTTGCAAGGAGCGATGTGAGCTCGTGGTGAGTAGGGACCCTCCGCGTGCCCTGGTGCCCCATGCCCACCATTCGTGGCCCTGGAAAGGAGCCCTGCCCGGCTGGGGGCTGGGTTTTGGGTCCCTGGGATTACGGGGCAGCCCTTCCGCCTGCCCTTCTGCCTGGTCGCTGCGCAGGGAGCAGGCTGGGCAGCAGAGGCGAGCGGGCGCTGGGGCTGCCTGCAACCTTTTTCCTGCTGCTGTCCCCTGCAGAGAGGATGTCCCTGCAAGCAGTTGGGCTCCCTGGTGGGACTGCTGGGGTCTCTGACCGGCGACTGCCTGGCCACGTGCCGCCAGAGGGCATGGGTCTGCCTTGCTACCTTCTCCAAATGCACGGTGAGGAGAGCAGGCGCTTCCCAGCCTTGCTCAGCCCGATCCTCCCTCCCTTCCTGGCCTGGCGCCACCGGGGTCCCGTGGAGGGAAGGGGGAGGCAACGTGCTCGGCTGGTTTGTGCCCCCACCCTGTTAGCCCTCTGCCTCCCTGCCCATCTCAGGGCAGGAAGGATCCCCGAGAGAGTGTTGCTGAGTCCCACCTCCCCGGGGCGTGCGTGAGGTTGGGCGGTCAGGTGCCATCCCTCACTGCTGTCTGAGAGCAGGACATTGTCACCAATGCTGGGGACTGTCCCCCTCCACGTCTGTCCCCTCTCCACGTTCCAGGAGAGACAGAGGCTGGTCAGACAACTCGCTCGGATGAGGTCCCCGACGTTGCAGAGGCTGCCTTCCCCCTCGCTCCCTGCCTTCAGCCTGGAGAGACAGGCAGCTACCCAGGCAGTCTCCAAAGTCATCCCTGGCAGGGAAGAAATCTCCTGTTGAGCACAAGAGAGGAAACCAGTTTGCTGCCCAGAGCAAACTGGGCAGGGAGGAGGGATCTGAGCTGCGGGCCCAGAGCGTGCTGCCAAGGGTTGCGTTTGCACCCTTTCCTCTTCAGGCAGCAGGGTCTGCCTGTGCTGAGGAAGTCACAGGGAGGTTTCCTGCCTCCCAGAGACGATGGTGGCCTGTGTGGGAATAGGGGACGCAGCTGCTAGGAGCAGAGGCTGCTGAAACCCTGAAGCCCCGGCAAATGGTTTAAGGAGGAAGAGGGCTCTTTCCAGCCCGGATTTGTCAGCCATTTCTTCTCGGGCTCAGGAAATCCCGCTGCCCCAAGCTCAGGAGGGCCCTGGCTTTCCCTGTGGCCTTCCCTGCCACCACGTGGGTTCTCCTTTATTGGTATCTGGGGCCAGAGCTTGGCTTTCTGTAGACTGTGACTCCTCTTCTCTCCTGCTGTTTGTTCCAGCCAAGAGCATGAAGGTGCCGCAGGCAGGTGAGATCCGGTGCCTTTGTGAGGAGCTGAACAGCCCGGACACCGAGACTTTGGTGAAGACCCGTACCAAAATAACAAAGGTAACTGGCCCCAAAGCAGTGGGGTGGGGGCCCAGCTCCTGGGCTCCTGCACGTCTCCCTGCTCCCCTCCAGAGTCTCTGTCTCCAGAGCGAGCTGTCCAGGACAGCTGTTGTTAGCAAGTAGCAGGAGGCTTTGAGACAAGACCGTCCTTCAGGCACGCTGGAGCAGACACCCTGATGGGTGCGTTGGCACACACGTGTGAGTGCTCTTGTCAGAATACCAATTTGGTATATAGCAAACAACAAGGGGGTAGACGCTTCCAAATCGCTTAGCTGCACCAGATGTAAACAGCAGTGTAGGCACAGCAGGAGGGTCAAGAGACTGGCCCCTGCATGACTGCTGAACTAACAGTCCCGTCAAGTTGCCTTTCCTTTCGGAATCGCTGGGGCAGAGCTGTGACGCGGGCTCTCCGGTTCCTGACTTCTCTCCAGGCTGTTTGCAGATGCATCCCTGCAGCGCAGGCTGTGGACTTTCTGACTGCCGTCCTGGACAGCTTGCTGCACGTCATGCCCCCACGTGCAAGAGTAGTGTGGAAGTGGGTGTTCATCTTCCTGGGGGAATGCAGAAAGGAAATAGTCCAGGAGGTAAAGGAGAGCTTTTTTCCATTAGACTTTGTCTTTTCTCCTGTTGGCTGTTGCACTACACCCTGTGCAGTTGGCATGGGCTCAAGAAATGCCGCCTGTGTGCCGAGCCAAGGGCTACCGATGGTCCGAGTCGTGCATTAGCACCCGCTGCTGGCGCCTGCTCCAGCTGGTGACAAGGCTATGGGCACTTCATGTCCAAAGTCTGCCACTGGTCCGGGTCCTTCCCATGAGTGAGGCACTGGGAGGCACCAACCTTGCCATTCCTCCCCTTCCCCTGGGGTCACTGTCAGTCCTCCCTGCCCTGGGACCCACCTCACCCTTCTCTTTCTTCACTGGCCCCAATTCCATCTACTCTGAGCTTTGCTGGGCATGCTAGGTTTTCCACAGGTTGGGTAGTTGTTCGTTGCTCTCATTGCTTTCCCCGACTGTGGTGTTACCCAGCCTGTGAGGTGCCCTTCCTTCAGCCACTGGTTGCTGCCCATCTGTAGCCTGGGAGCCTCCGGCCTCGTGCTGTGCCTGCCCTTTCAAGGCCCCTGTTCTCCTCCGCTCACGCTCTGCTGCGCTCCACTTGGGCTCTAGGGCCACCAGTGGCTCAAGCAGTGCAGACTAACTCAGTCTCAGGAGGGTAGAGGCAAGGAAAAGCGTCCCTGGAGAACTGGGTTCCTCCTGAAGGAGACACGTGCCCTTGCAGAGGCCCTGCAAGGCATCTTCAGGGTCTCGAAGAGCGTGTTTGTTCGTGGCCTTGCATCGCTACAGACGCATGGGGAGAGTTAGCCAAGCGCTGAGCGTGAAATGGGTCCGTGTCCTCTGGGTGCACACAGGGCACGCAGCTGCTCATACGGTTGGGCCCAGGCACAAGCAGCAACCGAGGCTGTGCGTGTGAGCGTGTGCACTGTGTGTGCGTGCATGCGCACGATTGCCAAGAGCACGACTGGGCTCCAGATGTGAGCCAGGGTCAGGCAGGGTGGAAGGCGTGAGGTTTCGAGCTGGATCTGGACTCTGTGTCAAGGGCGCTCATGTGCCGAATGACTGTGTCTGGGCCCCACAGGAGGGGGTAAAGGATGCACCGAGCCCTTCTTTCTCCTCCTCTTCCATTCAGGTGCCAAAAATCTTGAACACCCTTTACACCTACATGCAGCAGAGCACCCACAGGCCCTTCGTGCTCCGTGCAGTGTTTTCTCCTCACCCACTTTCACCAGGAGCCCGTAACCAGCAGTCTCCTCAGAAGAGTCTGCTGATGGACAGGTACGTGCACTCCCCACTTCCCCGCTGTAGTCAAACAGGGACCCTGCAGCTTCCTTGCCCTGGGGGGGTCCGGTTGAGAAGCAGGTCTTTTTTTTCTGCCCGAGCAGTCTGGAGTGTTGCAAGACTGCGTGCTTGTGTCTCTGCTGTGAGTGGGGCATTGTAAGCCCCATTGCAGGTGAGGAGGTTTGAGGGCACCGCAGGACCGCAAGGATACGGGCTCAGGGGTGAATGTCTCTTCCCTTGCAGTGACACGGTGGAGCTGTGGAGGAGCCTGGGGAGAAGCATCCTTGGGATTCGGATCCTGAGGTGCTTAGTGGAGAAACTAAACAGAGCAGGAAACCACCGCCTGGGGACGGACTCCTCCACTTGTAAGCGGCACAACCGTCAGACGGCTGTGGAGACTCTGACGGTACGTTCAACAGCAGACACGTTTCTGCAGCTGGGCATCTGCTTGCCAGCTCACACCTGGGCGCAAGGGAGTCAGGTGCCCTTTGCGGGTGCCCACGGAGATGCGCAGGGCGCTGTGCTGGGCCGGCCTCAAGGAGTGTGGGGAGCCAGGCCAGTTGGTACTCCTGAGCCACAAGGCTGTCGCAGAAGTGACAACTGCGGACAGTGACCCCCCACCCCAGGCAGGCGGGGGAACCAGGCTGGTGGGAAAAGGCCTTCCCTGAACAGGTGGTTCTTGGTCATGTTTCTCTGCAGATCACCCGTGCCATCTCCGAGGTGGTGCTTGCCCTGAGGAGCACGGAGGAGCTCAGGCGACTGCTTCCCCACCTCCTTCCCAGCCTCCTCAGGTGGGCCAGTGAAATGCTGGGTGGGGAGAGGCTGCTTTTGCTCATGAGCACCTGGAGAGAACTGTTCCTCGAGTGCCACATGCACGTGGAGAAGCCGTGCAGGTAAGGAGCTGAAGGGGCAGATGGAGGGGCTGGCTTCAGTTCCCCGTGCCAAGGCCTGTGCCTTTGTGGGGCTGAGGGAGGGCTTCGCCTGCCCCACTTCCTAGATGTGGAAAGCGGTCGTCGTGGTTGGTTTTACTTCTGTTCCTTCATGGAGAAACTCCAGCTCCCAGGCAGGAAGGTCTTACGCAGCTCATACTGCGGACGGCCGTCATCTTGCCTCCTGCGTACCCTTGCGTGCGCAATAGCATTGCACTCCCTCAACGGACCCCCGCTGGGAGCTGTGACTCTTGCGGGCACTGGTGTCGTTCTTGGCCAAAGGCTGGTGGGAAGAGGGATGAGGTGTTGGCCTTGGTTGATACCTAGCGTGGAGTCAGTCTAGAGGCGTGGGTTTTCTTCTGCTTCGGGGGGTCTGGGGCACGAAGAAAATGCCAGTGTCGTTAGCTGCAGTCTGGAAGGCTGTGAGCATCCTTCCAGGGGTATTTAGCTCTGCTGCAGATCAGTCTTCCCCTAACCTGCTTGTGATTTGAGAGTTCTTGGGGTTTCTGGCGGTGGTGCTATTTGCACTTGTTTTGTTGATGGGGTTTGTTTATTTTGCGTTTTGTTTCTGTTGCCAGGGTTTTCCTTTCAGCTCTAGAGTTGGTGCTGGGCAAATGCATGGCGCAGAAATGGACGCAGCTGCTCGTGAATCGGGGAGTGTGGGCTCGCCTGGAAGACCCCCTGGCTCACCCTGGGGGGGTGCGTCTCCTGAGCAGGTAAGAGCCCCAGGGATGCGTCTGGCCAACTCCTGCAGGGCCATGCCCAGGGAGATGGCCGCTGGGAGCCTCCCGGCGTGCCCGGGAAGCCGTCGGGAGCTGAAGAATAGTGTCTGCATCGGCGCAAGTGAATTTGGGAGGCCCGGCCTGTGGCCTTCCTGGGTAACTGTGTGTCCCTCGCTTGTGACCCCTGCGCAGCGTCCTGCTCCACGCTGGGCTCGTCTCCCCCTGTCTGGTGAAGAACCTCTTGCCGTGGCTGGGTTCCTGCTCAGTTAAACTGCGGGTGACAGCTACAGCTTTCTTTGCTGAGGTAAGGCAGGAGATGGGGAAGGAAGGGCTCAGAGGGCTTTCACTGAGATACTGCTGCTCGGGATGTCTTTTTTTGTGGGAAGATCCCTGGCGAACGGGTCCCTGGAGCGGGGTGCCCAGGGGAGCGCCTGGCCGGGACCAGGTCCCCACGGCGCTGCCTGTGTTGTTGTTCCAGATCTCTCGGGGCGGCAGGACGACAGGGACCTCCGAGTGAGGCAGGCACCAGAGGAATCCCTCCGCAATACCTGGCCCCAGCCAGCACCACGGAGTTAATTAAAGCTCATCAAAAGACACCGAAGGGGGAGTGTATCTGTTCTTTCCCTAATAGCACCCCGGCGGCTGGTGAGACGACGTGTGGGTGACACGGAGGCTGGGGGCTGCCAGCTGTGGGGGCCCCTCTCAGATCTTCCTGGGCTGGGGACAATGGAGTCGTGCCAGGACAGGACCCCAGAGCAGGGGTCTCCCCGTGGGTCCTGGGGCCTTGCCGTGCCATGCTGACCCCTGTGAGAAGAAGGTGGGCTGCGCCGGCGACCAGGCCTGGTGCTGGGGCCAGGAGTTTCCTTTAGGCACCTGCAGTGCCGAGGGATCCGACGTCCCCACCGCAGACATGTAGAACACCTCCTGAGGTGTCCTGGTGTAGCCCTGCCCCGTGGGGTGCTTAGGCTTGTAAAGAACATCAAAACAACGCCCTCGACAGGGTAGGTGTGATTTCACCTCCAATGCCAAAATGCAGAGCAGAGGGAGGGATCTTGGATCTCCCAGGCTCTCTGCTGCAGGGTTAGGACTTCAGAGCTGTTCCCAAAGTGGATTTGTTTGCATTTTTTAGTTCTCTTCTAGTTTGTGTGCCGGTACCGGAAAGAAGGCAGCAGAAGTGCACACTAGTTGTAACCCCTTTTTCTTGCCGGCAATGAAGGTGCCTCTCGGCTGGGAGCGTGAGGAGGACCCCGTGTTACAGCTCTTGAGTCCTTATACGCAACCCTAAAACTACTCACGTGTTCCTATTTACAATTTACACAAACTGTTGGCTTTGGCCATGATATCGCCTGTTACCATTTGCTTTTGAGCATTTGTAAACGCGACCCCGCCCCTGCAAACACGCTTAATGCATGTTTATTAGCTGAGTTTGCACAATTTTATTGCCACTTTGCCGCTTTCAGCCAGTTTGGTCTGGTTTCTTCTAGCAGCAAACCCACTTCTATGGAAGAGGTCAGTTGGTCAAGTTCTCTTCCCATGTCTCGGAAGACATCTTTGTCTTTTGGCATTTTCTTACGTAAAATGCCGCGGCCCTCCTTTGTGAGCAGGGGCCAGGACATGCCATAAAAGGCCATACTGCCCCACCCCTCATTGTGAGCAGGGGGGGCAGGACATGCCATAAAAGGCCATACTGCCCCACCCCTCATTGTGAGCAGGGGCCAGGACATACCATAGAAGGCCATACTGCCCCACCCCTCATTGTGAGCAGGGGGGCAGGACATACCATAAAAGGCCATACTGCCCCACCCCTCATTGTGAGCTCGGGGCCAGGACAGGTATATAAGGCCACGCTCAGCCACCCGGGCCGTGGCAGTTGCTGTCTTTGCTTCTGCACAGGGAAGGGAGGCAGCAGCTGCAACGGGGTCGGGGGGCTGCCGCCCCTCACAGACCCAGGGAACGCAACCGTTGGTGAGCTTTGGCAGCAGCGCCTGGTAGCCGACGCCATGGCGCGGGGCGTTGCGGGACGGGGGCCAGCGGCGCGCAGCCACCCCCTGCCCCGCCGGGGCCCGGCGCAAGCCCCGGCAGCCTTGCGCAGAAGGAGGAGCAGAGGCGGGAGCGGGAAGCGCGACAGGCCGAGCTGAAGGAAGAGCGGCTCCGCACCCAAGAGCTGCGCCGCCGCTTCGCTGCCGAAACCCGGGAGCTGAAGGCGGCCCTGGAGAGGGAGCGGCAGCTCCTGGCAGAGCAGCTCCGATCTGAGTGGGAGCAGCGACAGGCTCAGGAGGTGCGGCGGCTGCAGGAGCTGAACCAGCGGCAGCGGGTGCCAGCTGCTGCGCTGGAAGGAGGCTGAGCTCCGCGAGGGACAGGAGCTGCTGCGGCAGGCCTGCACTGCCGCCGTTCACCAGACGCGGGGCCTGCAGCGGCAGCTGGCTGAGGAGATGGTGAGGCCCAGCAAGAGCAGCGGGGAGGCCCAAAGCAAGCTCCAGGAGGTCCTCAGCAAGCTACAGTGGGAGACGGATGGCTACCAGCCCGCCCGCATCCGCCACCTCCAGAACCAGCTGCAGCTGGAGAGGAGACTCTTCCTCAAATACATCCTGCAGCGGTTCGAGGGCGAGCTGCCCGCCTCCCCCTGCACGGCCCAGCCCGAAGGCCCTCCTGGGCACCAGGGCCATCAGGAGACGCAGAGCTCCTGCTCCTCTGGCAGAGAAGGGCCCCAGGCCCCGGCGGCACCCCAGGAAAGACCGCCGGAAAGCCGCAGCGCTGGGCAGCAAACAACATGCAAGGCTGTGGCAGATGCTCAGCTCCAGGTGCCAGAGGGGGAAGACCTGGTGCTCCTGAAGCAGAACAGCCGCCTGCGGCGCCTTCTCGAAGACCTGGAGAGGCAACAGAGTGCCCTTGAGATGGAGAACCGCCTCCTGAAAAAGGAAGGCTCTCCAGAAGCGCGCAAGGAGGCAGAGAGGCTGCGGCAGATAAATGCTCACCTAGCTGCCCTCGCCTCGCGGCTGGAAGAAAGATCCAGGCAACTGCAGGCGACCACGGGTTGCCTGATCAATACTCAAGTGCCACTGCCCATCCAAAGCCCCACTGGGGAACTGTGTACGGCATCGCTTCCTCAGCAGAGGGGTGGAGAAATGGGAGAGCCTGCAGGACCAGGGCAGTGCTGCAAGCCAGAGCGTTCTGTTAGCAGGGCAGCCTCAGCCACCGCGCCGTGCCTGGGCTACAGAACAAGCCCCCAGGGCTGCCGGGGCCGGTACCTGTCGCATGATGGAGTGATCTTCAACAGGCTCGTGACCGTATCCTTGGGGCACCATTTGATCAGCAGGAAAAGGAGTGATTCCAGGCTGTGCCGGGCTGTCACCGTGCAGATGAACTCCATGTTTCTGTGGACGCACTCCAAGATCTTTTGTGTCTGGAGGGACACAGGTGAGGATGGTGCTGCCACTGGAGTGCAACCACCTCCTCAGCCGCCACCGAAACTGCTGCCCTTCCCATCCCTCTCTGCTGGCTTGAAATGGATGGCTTCAGGTGCCCAAGACACCCGGGCTTGAGAGGGAAAATGCCTGAAAGGTCTCATGGGCAGGGAAATCCCGCTGCAGGCTGCTTACATCCATCAGCCAGGAGGCAGGGTCTCTCATGGCCATGTAGAGCAAGCTGCAGGCCACCTGCTTGTCACAGATGTTGGAGTCTCTCATGGCGTCAATGGCTGCGAGGACCACGTCTGTCCTCTCAGAGGGCTGGAGGTATATGCCAAACACCTATGGGAAGAAGGAAGGGAGGGAAGACGTCACACCGAGTGCCCTGCTTGTGCTGCGTAGCTGAGAGAGAGCGTGTGGGTCAGAAGCAGAGGATTTGCTCGCAATGTGTCAGGACACAAGCAGTTAAGGAGATTTCTGGAGGGCATCAGGGAGACCTTCTTTCTACAGTCGCTGGAGGGAGCAACCGGTGTGTTGCACAGCTGAATCTGTTGTCACTAATACAGAAAAATTGTTTTGTGACACGGTAATCAGGGCTGTAGGGGCCATGAAATAGTGGGGTTCCAATCCCAAGAGGAGGGAGGAAGGAGAGCAGCAGAGAACAGTTCCTGGACTTCAGGTGAGCATTCAGCTTCTTCAGCTGGGCTCCTATGGGAAGCAGCTGTGAAGGGCAAAGGAGGTCAGGGAAGTTGGTAGACTACCAAAGGACAGCGACCTCCATGCACAAGATGGTCCACCCCAACACTTGGGCAAGGCAGCAGACATGCCAGGAGACTGGCCTGGCTAAGCTGGCAACTCCTGGCAGAGCTCCAACCCAAAAAGGCAGTATGTGGGAAGTGGAAGGGTTCAGAGAAGAGAACTGCCAGTGGTGGGGAAGAACTGGGTCAGGGATTACTGACAGAACCCAGTCCACGTAAGAACTCATGACTGATGCCCTTGCAAGGCTGCTTCCTTTCATCCTAAAAGGTCGTGGAGATGAGGTCCCGACAGCTGGGGAAAGGCAACTATTGCAGCCATAGGGAAAGGTGATGAGAAACACCATGGCTTTACCAATGGTAAATCATTCCTGGCCAACCTGGCTGCCTTCTGTGACAAAATGACTTTTTATCTCTGAGGAGGGGAAATTGTTTCTTAGGCTGCAGAGAAGTGGAGGAGCTTAATGGGACTTTCTAGTCTGAAGCAGGACAGAAACGCTAGGATGGGCAACCATTGCAGCAGGAAGTTTTTCAGTCCCCTGCTAGCCAGGGCAGCTATGGAACCACTGCTTCAAGGGAGGTAACAGTCCTGGATGAGGTCTGTGAGGTACGCGCATTTTTAAAGCGGCACACGTGTCTACAGCATGAGCGTTGGCTATTTCTCACAAGGCAAGAGCTAAGGGACCCCAGAGAGGTGCGTGGCTATCACCTTATCCATGTCCTCTTGTTTCTGCACACACTGCCCTGATGCTGGGTTGCGTGGGCCCTGCAGCTGATGCAGCACAGCTGCTCCCCTACTCTGGCATTGGGAGGGTTTCTTGTTCCTTCCTCTAGCTGAGGAAAATGGATGAGGTGGCATGGTGCTTTGCTTGGCCTTGCTTTGGCCTCTCTGCCCAGAAGGACCCAACTTGTCATTGTTTCTCTTACTTCTTTGTTGCAGGGTGAACTTGTAGAGGTATCGAAGAGCATCTGCAGCCGCAAAGCGGATCATCTCGTTGTTGGGAGCACAGCACAGGATGAGACGTCCCACCACCCTGCCCAGGTCCTGGAAGAGCTCCTCTTCACCAAGGTGATGGTTGCCAGAGACGCAGACCTGAGGGAGGGAGGAAGCACTGGTAGCGGGGCTACAGCATGGCAGCTGGGGCCAAACCCTTTAGCCCAAGAGCTGGTGCAGGGCTGGGTGCTGCCGCAGGCAGAGCTCTTGCAGGATCTGCCCAGCCCTGCACCCAGCAGGGATCAGAGGGCTGTAGAGGTGCGTGCCCCAGCCCCTGCACGCTGCCAGCTCTTCCACCCAGCGCAGGGGCACCTCTCAGCAGCCCCTGACCCAGCGCAGCAGCCGTGGCAAGGTGAGAGCAGAGCCTGAAGGGAATGCGATGCAGCAGCAGCAGGATGGGTAAGTAACAGCTGTCCCAAGCAGGAACTGCCTCCCCTGCAGCCCCACTGTTTCTGCTGCCTTTCCCTGCTCTCCAGCCCACAGACCAGGCTCCTCTGCCTCAGGCCCAGGCTCCCTTGCCAGTTCCTCTTGCTTCGGCCCAGCAGACGCAGCCCGCAGCTCTGGCTGTCTGTCTCCCCTCACTGCTTTCTCACTCCGTCCCAGGCTGCAGCTGAAGGATTTTGACCACCGTGCCTTTCAGCCCACGGGATGGAGGTGCTGACAGGAGGACTGGGACCTGACATCTCCCCCATCCTGCCCTCCCATCACCACCACCACCACTCCTCCTCCCTCCCACAGCCTGCGGAGCACCCCTGCCTCTGCGAGCTCCACTCCCCGTTTTGGCCACATCAAGCCACCTGTCCTCTGCTCCTGCCCAGCTCCTCTGCTCCCCCCGGCACAGGCGGGCAGCACCTGCAGGGCAGCAGCACGTGCCCCGGGGCTGACGCCCGGGCATGTGGCAGGCAGTGGGGAGGTGGCTGCAGGGAAGGGGACGTGCCAGAGAGCCCTGCGGGCCCTGAACCCCAATGCTGCTGGGCAGCAGCCCAGGGCTGCCAGGCCAGGGATCGCATCATGCTCCAGGACAGCTCTGACTTGGGCAGGCTGGGCGGCAGAGCTGGCTCCTGCCCTAGAGAAGAGGGGCCAGAGAGAAGCCTTAGAGACAGGGGAAAAGACGTCCTACTCAAGAGAGCGCCTTGCTGAGTCCCCTAGCCCGTGCCCAGGCTTCCCTCCAAGGAAGCCCTGAACCGCAGACTATCCTGGGACGCTGGGAAGGGGTGATGGGGTGACTGGAGGTTGTCTGGACCCCGGGCTCCTTACCCCCACAGAGGAAGGGCTGACAAATGATCGGATCAGCCAGTTGATGATGTTCACAGCCTTCTCACGTTCGTCTGGTCTCTGGGACTCTGTGAAGGGCAGCAGGACCTGCGAGAAGAAAAGCCGATGCTCTGCCCTGGGCTCTGGCAGCTGTTCCAGGAGTGGCAGCTCTGCTAAGTGCCTGGCAGGGATCAGACCATTTGCCAAGGCTTCCCGGGAACAGCAGCAAAGCCTGTCACTGGTTTCACGCCCCTAGAGCCCCTCCCAGCCCCAGGCAAGAGTCCCCACACCCATCTGCCATGTCCAGGGAGGTAGCCAGAGTCTGCTCCCACTGCAGCCTCCGCTCCTTTCTATGCTGTCTTCCAAAAGTGGCCTTCTGTACCCCTCAAGGTGCAGAGGACTTTGGGGCAGAAACCTCCCTGGGGGTTTGCACTGGGGAAGCTGTGACCTGCTCTGGAAATGCCAGACCTGCAAGAAATTCTGCCGCTCCAAGAGGCTGGAAGATGAAGGGTTGAATAGAAAATCCTTCAGCCAGTTGTCCAGAATGCTCACGTCCTGCAAAGAGAAGAGAAGGTTGTGGGGCTCCTTCATGGATCCCTCTTACCCACAGGAACTTGGTGTCTTTTTTTTTTTTTTTTTTTTGCCCCAGCTTTGCACACACAGCAGCCCTCCAGGAAGTGATCTTTGAGCATGGGAGGGGCTGCAAGGAGATGCAGGCACAAGACAGATGGCAGTCTCTGTAGGTACCTCTCCTGAGTCTTTGAGAGAGTCCTTGACGTTCTCTTGGATGTCCTTCTCCTCACTTGGTGGCAGATCCAGATGGATGCAGGAATCAGACTTGGGATCTGATAAAGCAAGGGGGGAGGGTGAGCTGAAGGTGCTGGCAGGAGAGATTAAACACCGATACCCTGCATCTAGCCACATGCCAGCTCCCGAGGACAAAGCAAGCCCTGGGCTGGTGGTCTGAAACAGGGGACTGACATCGTGTTTCCCCCATGCTGGTCAGGCCTGGGATGGGCCCAGCAGCCGGCTGCCATGCAGAAAGAAGCACAGCAAAGCAGCAAAACATCCCTCACTCACCAGTCTGCAGCAGCGGGACCACGCACACCTCATCAGAGGGCAGTGGAAGGCTGTCTTCCTCTTCCTCTGCCTCCCAGGCCAGCTGGGGCTGGCTGGGGGGTCTCTGCTCAATCCTGGGGAAGGAGGAGAGGCCATGTGGGGTGGGCATGGGGCAAGGCCATGCCGCCTGGCCCCAACTCTGCACTGCCTGCAGGGAGAGCCCGGGGGGGCCAATGGGGCTGTGCGGGAACCGGGAGATGCGTGGGACAGGCTTTTCAAGGAGCAGCAAATCTGGGGATGGAGGTTTGTGGGCAGGCTGTGAATATTCACAGCCTCACAGGGGGCTGGGCAGAGGCTCATGCCAGAGAAATCACAAAGGGCTTTCATGTTCCTGCACATTTCCCCCCGCAGGGTGCCCACCCAGCCCCTCTCTCTTACCCATGTTGGGGACTAGGCGACTTCAGGGAATTGCCTTGGTCCCGCAGGGATGCCATAAAGGAGGGGACGCAGTCCCCACAATACCATCACTGGTGCAGCAGCTCGTGATTCTGCAGCCATCTACACCAGCCTCAAGCTTTGCCTTCCTGACAGGGTCAGCCACATTCATTCCCTGTGACTTGCTGAACACCCTGTCACTTTACATTCTTGCCCCCTGCTGCAAGCAGAGGAGGAGCAAACATCCCACTGCTAGTGTAGGCAGCAAAACCTGAACTGTAGATTTCTCTCAGTCCTTCTCCAGACCCTCCTCCTATATTTGAGACAGAAAAGTTGTAGCTTTGTCTCTTCTACACCTCTACTTCCTACAGAGCTCTGGTTTTCATTTTCCAAATGGCAGGGGTGGGACAGAGCCACCCTCAGCAAGGTGTGGGGTGCCCAGGCAAAGTGGGGCAAGAGACAGAGACAGAAAGACAGAAATGGTACAAGATCCAAAGTCACAACAGGCAACACAGGCACAGGGTACAGGGCTTATCCACCACGTGGGGGTGCTGCCAGGCAGGGGGAACCTGCAAAATGGGCAGAGGAACCAACTGGGGGTCACCAAAGGGACCTGCCAAGTCCTGCCCTGGGGAGGAACAACCCTGTGCTCTCGAGTGAGCTGGGGGGGGTGACCAGCTGGAAAGCAGCTTGGCAGGACAAGGTCTGGGAAAGACGTGGACCTTTGCAGGAAAAGACCTTTGCTTCCCAGCCCAGTCCAAGGGGAGGTGAGCAACCGTCGCTCTGCAAGGACATCCATGGCACTTCTTGGATGCTAGCTCATACCCATGTCACCTGATCTGGAGGCAGCTGAAGATCAGACCTAGTAGTCGGAAAGCGAGCCGGACACTGTTTTTGCTGAGGATTCACATCTGGGCCATTAGGCTGGAGATTGCACAGGCTGTTGCCATCCACATGAGACCTGCACCTTCACCGAAAGATTAGACAGATGAGGGACAAAGGTGATGCCATTTGGTCAGGCACTTTGAGGCTGCAGAGAGGACAAATGGATGTTCTTACTCCCTAGGAGGTGCTAGTGTTATCTACAAAAACTGAAATGACTCAGAAAGGTCAAGAACAGACTAGCCAAAAGGATGCAAAACCCCTCCTTTGTGTTCACGGGGACAGGACATAGCATATACGGCAACACTGTCCTCACCCATCCTTTGTGTTCATGGCCCAGGACATACCATATAAGGCAATATTCGCCACTCTGCTGCTGGGTCGATGACACTGCTATGGTCGACGGTGGCTCAGCAGAGCTTGCGCAGCCTCAATACCCCTTCCTTTCCCCATGCAGCAGCAAGCGTGCTGGGGGGCACAAAGCCAGGAGGGAACATGGCCGGGATAACTGACCCAGGCTGACCCTGGGGACAGCCGACGCTGCCTGACATCGTGCTCAGCAAGAGAATCTGGGGACAGGAGGAGGAAGGGAGACGTTTAGGGTGACGGGACATTTGTCTTCCCAAGTCACCACTACGTGTGATGGAGCCCTGCCTCCCAGGAAGCATCTGGACATCCGCCTGCCAGGGGAAGTGGTGACTGAGCTCCTCGTTTGGCTTGCTTTGTTCATACAGCTTTGCTTCACTTACTAAACCGCCCTTTCGACCCATGAGTTTATCTCCCTTTACTGGAACTAAGCACATTTGGGAGACATATGTGGAATGACTGCTGGTGGTAACTTATTGATATGTGTCCCCTCCTCTTAAGGGAAGATAAACCTCCAGGGTGGAATGCAGTGGATATGCAGGGAATCTGTTCCATAATAATTCCCTAAGCAACATAACCTGCAACCTTCGATGTTAGTAACACCGAGAGAGCTTGGTGTGCTGACCCTAAGAGAAGCAACACGGAGGGCGGAGCGGAGTGGAGACACCGCGGCCAGGCTCTGTGATATCACCGCAGGGGTAGGGAACTGGAACTACTGGAACAAGAACGGTAGGTCCATGCATTGAATCCACGGAAGCAAGGAGGTGAAATAATGGGGGTTCTGTCAACCTACTGCCCTACTTCTGGTTTATATCATAATGTGCCCCGTTCTGGAGTACTGACACGGAATTTTGCTCATTATAATCTCATTATAATACCAAAACACACCTCCAACCCCAAAACTACCTGCCTCCAAGGGGCGATCACCCCTCACTGAGCATGCACTCTGAATTTTCTGTAGCATGTACCTTTAAAAGTAAAGCGAGGAGATTTTACACCACTCAGAATAAAGGTATGTATGAATAGAGTCACTCAAGCTCCACCTAAAAAATAAGAAAAGGGCTTATGAGAGGAGGAATGTTGGGGAAGACACGATCACAGACAAGCTGGAGGACATCGCTGACTTCTGGAATCAGTCGACGGGCTGAACCTCTCTTCCCCCCCAGAGGGATGATAATTGGGTGAGATTTGAACACTCAGCTGTACCGAGTGCTTCCCCGGGAAACTTAGAAATCCCTATAGAGTTTTTCCATAATTTAGTGCGCTTGTAGTCGACTGTAGTATTATTTGCCCATACTTTGCAGAGAGTGTATTTATCACCGGCAATCCGGAAGAACCTGTACTCCTGTTGCTTTAATAAACTGTACTATTCATTAAAATCTAGCCATGACAGTTCGTTCGTGGGGGTTCATTTCTTCTGTTGTGCAGACCATACTGTGAAATATATTCACCTGATTCGTGTCAATATAAAACAATGCTAGGGCCGCTTGGTGAAATGTGACCCTCTCTGCATATGTAATCCTTAACCGTTTTGCTTGATCTTGTATAACCTGTAGGACTAAGGGAAGTAGGAGAGTATGTATATAGCTCTTGCTTCCTGCAAAAGCCATATAACAGTAGGAAATTACGAAAGTTGGAAACGAAATAAAATCAGACATCAAGTAGAAATCGAAAAATACTTCACACGGTCTCTCGGAAGTAGCGGAATCCTATAGTTGCACAAGAATTTGCAAAGGTTTAAAGAAAAAGGGGGGGATTGATATAGAGAACAAACTGCTTATCGCTTAATGATTATCTCTCTGTAACTTTACATACCAAGGACTGGTGTTTGTCAAGGATTAAGCCTGTCAGAGACTGGTACTTGGGAATGATGAGCAAGAAGGAACCAAGAGCGATCACCAGACTTAACTAAGTGTTCGATTAATTTACAGTCTTGTTAAGAAGGCACAAGTAGAGGCCTTGCTTGAATAGATAAGGCCAGAAAAGATAAGAACTCCTGCCTTTGTTCCCTTCCTGGTAGATAATTTAGCTTAAACTACCCATATGGTTCTATACCACTAATGAGAACTTAGATAATAAGAACACTAACAAGCACGAATGTATCAAAACATGTAAAGGACCACACTGCGCAGAATCACCTGAGGAGGGTCAAACAGCGGACAAGTGAGGAAGACTATGGAAGACCACCAGAGGACTCCTGAAGACCACCAGAGACCTTCAATGCGCCTGCGTAGAGGACATTTGCATATGCTAATAGTTTCCCGGAAAACTAATGAATATGTATAACATTTCTCAGAAATCTAGTGAATATGTATGTAGAACCTGTACTTAACCTGCACAATGAGACCCGACGGGGTGTGCCTTGGTAGAGCAGAGGCTCCCGGTGCACCCAGCGCTGTTTGCTTGCCTCTATTCGTGTAATAAATTGTAAACTTTAATTAGAATCCTGTTTTGGACATGATCATTTTTCACAATACCGAGGGGTGTTCCCCACCCCTGAACGCACCCTGCGCCATGCGCTGCCTGCACAGTTGGGCTGTGGGGCTTGTTATAAGTGGCGACGACAAATTATATGCCAGCCTGTGGACAGTCGGATCAAAATTTTTTGAAGCAAGCAGCAAACAGGCAAAACAGCGCTGGGCGGCCGGGGAGTCTCTGCTCTACCAACAGGCGCGCACCCAACCCCTTTAGAGTCCCCTTTTTATAGCCCTTGGTTGCAGGGCTAAAGCCCAGAGTCCCGGCCCATGTGGCCTCGTTTAGTGTGTTCTGCGATTGCGCGCCTGGTTGCTAAGGGGGTCGTGGGATGAAGGTTGTAGTCTTCTTCTCTGTTTCGTGTCGTTTAGAGCATGCGTACCTTAAAATATTTCCTTATTAGGCATTGAAAGCCGAGCTATCCCGTTCACTTAGCAGGACCTTATAGTTACAAAGTTTCCAACTGCACCTGTTTGCAGGAGCTAACACTGCCTTGCAAAAGCGAACATACTGGGCAAGCCTTACAAAACCGGTTTGATTAACAAATACATAAGATGAATTTATCACAGGGCTGGACTGGTCCAGGGACAGGAGGGCAAACAGGAGCCACGGTGCTCCAGGAAGCTCCCACGCTGCCACGACCTCAAAATTACCTTCACCCGGCACCACTCAGATGTCTCTGGGAACCCCAGACACACCACGAGCGGGAACCGCTCGGACCCGGCTTGCGGGGCTGTCCCTGGGGCCGAGCACTCGGGCCCGGGGCTGGTGAACTGGGCCATGGCAGGGCCCGTGGGTGATGACCGAGGTCTCCAGGTTTTCCCCACCCAGGACCCAGCCGCCCTGGGAGAGCGATACCTGCTCCTGCTCCTGCTCCTGCTCCTGCTCCTGCTCCTGCTCCTGCTCCTGCTCCTGCTCCTGCTCCCCCCTCGCCCCGGCTGCCCCCAGCCCACCTCTCCCCCATTTCTCCTCAGGCTGCTGGGGCTCTGCCCCCTCCGGCCCCGCCCCAGGCCGGCTGTGACTGACAGGCCGCCTCCGGCTCCGCTGATTGGCTCGGCCATGGCACATGGCACAGCCATGGCCAATGGCACAGCTGTTGCCTCTCCTCACAGAGCCCGCCCCCCCCGCAGCTGCCTCTGGGCCAGCCGGGGCGGTGGGCCTGCAGAGAGAGGGCAGGAGGGGAGCTGCCCTGCGTTTGCTCGGGGTCAGCACGTCTTTCCCAAAACGCGGGTCTGTCTGTGCTGCCAGCCACAGCCCTGGGCAGGAGGAGCTGCCTGACGGAAGCCGCTGGCATCGGCCAGGCCGGCACCCGGCAGGAGACGGGGCTCTGCCCCCGGTGGCACCGCCCGTGCTGAGCCCAGCGCCCAGGGCCTTCCTCAGGCCTCGCCTTCGCCGGGGCGGTGAGGAGGAGAGACGCCCTGTCCTGGCGCGGCCCAGGAGGAAGGACAGAGCCCCCACCACTCTCCCCACGGGGGCTGACCGCTGTCCTTCGCCTCTGTCCCCGGGGCTCCCTAGCACTGGCAGGCCCCGCAGGGCCTCGGGGCCAAGCAAATGCGGGGATGCCGGGGGCTCCTGGGGCTCCGGGCGGCTTCAGGCACCTCCAAAGCTGAGGCGCGGCTGCCCCTTTGCTTCTGCGTGTGCCGTTCTTTGCTACCGTCTTGGCGGTCCAAACCGTTTCTCCTCGTGGCACGTGGACTGGACAGAAGCCGCTGCCCTGTTAGTCTGGGAGGACTTCAGGGAAACGAGGAAGTCGCAGCGCGTGCACAGGTACGAGGACAGTGAAAAGGAGCCACGTCAAAGTTTTTCTGCTGTTTCACGTCTGAACTCGGACATTTGCGTGCATCTCGGCACCAGAGTCGGGTTTTTTTCCTCCAAGCGGCACAGCTTTTGCCAGAGAGAGTGAGTTGGGCTGAGCTGGCCTTCGGGATAGCTCGACTCCTTTCTTGTTTTAATTGTGTGCCTACGCTTTCCCTTTCTTCCCAGCAATTTCTTTCTTCCTTTCTCCACCCTTCCCCCCATCCAGTTCCATCCTCTGTCAAAGGTAATTACGATTCGACTTTCTGGACAGATCCTTGAGTAAGTAGACACAGGATATAAGTATAGGCAGGTCTACGCCTTCAGGGCCGTAGGCTGAGCTATTCCACCTTTAAAGGCTAGATAGATGTGGGCTATGGGTAGAGTTACTGCTTGCCAGTTATTATTTCCTTTGGGGTCCTGTGGCAGTGATGGTAAGGTCATCAGCCTGCAGCTCGGCAGCAGTTAAAACTACCACTGAAAGAGCTTTGATGGCAAATGCTGTTCTGTGTGTTTCGTTTTCAAGAATCATTTTATTAAGCTAGATTTTTTTCTATGTGATTAGGTGATGAGATCTTCTTGCACTGATCTTCCATTTCTGGAGCGCGTCCTGACAGCCTTTGCCATCCAGAGCTTTCCCCTCTGTTCCCAAGAGGAGTGATGACCATGACGTGGAGTGACTAATGTGAGTAATGGCTTCACCAGTAGGCTTGGATTTAGTGAACCGCCATAGGCAAACAGGTGGAGCAGGAGCTCCATCCAATAATTTTGGTGTGCTGAAACTCTAGAGAGAATGTGGAGGTGTTTCCTCCTCCCCCTCCTCCTCCTCCTCTCTGTTCTTCCTCCTCCTCTGGTTCTTTGTCATCCTCCTCCTCTTCTTCCTCCTTCTGTTCTTCACCCTCTTACTCCTGTTCTTCTTCCTCCTCCTCCTCCTCCTCCTGTTCTTCTTTGTCTTCTTCTTCCTTCTCCTCCTTCCGTTCCTCCCCTTCCTGGTCTTCCTCCTTCTCTTGTTTCTCCGCCTCCCTCTTCCTGCTCTTCTTCCTCCTCCTTTTCCCCCTTGTCCTCCTTCTCTTCCTCCTCCTGCTGTTCTTCCTCCTCTTCTTCTTCTTTCTCCTCCTGTTCTTCCTCTGCGTCCTGTTCTTCTGCCTCTTTTTCTTCCTTCTGTTCTTCCTCTTCCTCCTAGGCTTCTCATTTCTCCTCATCCTCCACCTCCTTTTCTTTCTCCTCCTTTTTTTCTTCCTCCTTCTCCTTTTCTTTAGCCTTCTCCTTTTGCCATTATTCCTCCTCTTCCTCTTCTTTCTCCCCTTCCTCCTCTTCCTGTTCTTCCTCCTTCTCCTCCTCCTCTCCTTCTCCTCCTCTTCCTCTTGCCCTTGTTCCTCCTCTGGCTTTTCTTCCTCCTCCCGTTTCTCTTCCTCCTGTTCATTCTTTTCCTCCATTTCTTCCTCCTCTACCTCCTGTTGTTCCTCCTCTTGTCTTTCCTTCTTTTCCTTTTTATGTTCTTCCTTGTACTCCTCTTCCTGCTCTTCTTCTTCTTCTGGTTCTTCTTGTTCTTTCTCATCTTACTCATCCTGTTCTTCCTCAGTTCTTCCTCTTCCCGTTCTTTTAATTTCTCCTCCTTTTTGTCTTCATCCAGTTCTTCCTTCACCTCTTCTTCCTCATTGTCCTTCTCTTTCTCCTCCTCCTTCTCATACGCCTCTGCTGTTTATCCTTGGCATGTTCATCCTCCTCCTGTTCTTCTTGTTCTTTGTAGTCCTTCTCCTTATACCCCTCCTCCTCCTCCAACTCATCCTCCTCCTCTTTCCTTCTGGTTTTCTTCTTCCTCTTCCTGTTACTCTGTTATTCTCTTTAACCCTCCTGTTCTTTATCCTCCTCCTCCTCCCCCTGTTCTTTCTGTTCTTTTTCCACCCTCTCCTCTTCTTCTGCTTCCTCCTCTTCCTCCTCCTTCTCCTTCCTTCTCCTCCTTCTCCAGTTCTTCACCCTCCTTCTACTCCTCCTCTTCATCTTCTTGTACCTTGTATTCCTCTTTGTCTTTCTCCTCTTCATCCTCTTCTTCCTCCTCTTCTTCCTCCTCCTTCTCTTCCTATTCTGAATTTTCTTCCTGCTATTCCTCCTCCTCCTCTTCTACTTTCTTGTCCCCCTCAGCCTCCTGTCTCCTTTCCTTCTGTTTTTTTTGCAATGAATCATTGAATGGTTTGGGTTGGAAGGGACCTTTAAGGGTCATCTAGTCCAACCCCCCTGCAATGAGCCCCTGCTAGAGGGGGCAACTAGATCAGGTTGCTCAGAGCTCTGTCCAACCTGACCTTGAATGTTTCCAGGGATGGGGCATCTACCACCTCTCTGGGCAGCCTGTGCCAGTGTTTCACCACCATCCTCATCATTAAAAAATTTCTTTCCCTATATCCTATATGTATTCCTCTCCTCCTCCTCCCTGGTCAGCCTCCTCCTCCTCCTCCTGGTCAGCCTTCTCCTCCTCCTCCTGGTCAGCCTTCTCCTCCTCCTCCTGGTCAGCCTTCTCCACCTCCTCCTGGTCAGCCTTCTCCACCTCCTCCTAGTCAGCCTTCTCCACCTCCTCCTGGTCAGCCTTCTCCACCTCCTCCTGGTCAGCCTTCTCCTGGTCAGCCTCCTCCTTCTCCTCCTGGTCAGCCTCCTCCTGGTCAGCCTCCTCCTTCTCCTCCTGGTCAGCCTTCTCCTCCTCCTCCTGGTCAGCCTTCTCCTCCTCCTCCTGGTCAGCCTTCTCCTCCTCCTCCTGGTCAGCCTTCTCCTCCTCCTCCTGGTCAGCCTTCTCCTCCTCCTCCTGTCACCTTCTCCTCCTCCTCCTGGTCAGCCCTCCTCCTCCTCCTGGTCAGCCTCCTCCTCCTCCTCCTGGTCAGCCTTCTCCTCCTCCTCCTGGTCAGCCTTCTCCCCTCCTCCTGGTCAGCCTTCTCCTCCCCTGGTCAGCCTTCTCCTCCTCCTCCTGGTCAGCCTTCTCCTCCTCCTCCTGGTCCGCCTTCTCCTCCTCCTCCTGGTCAGCCTTCTCTCCTCCTCCTGGTCAGCCTTCTCCTCCTCCTCCTGGTCAGCCTCTCCTCTCCTCCTGGTCAGCCCTCCTCTGGTCAGCCTCCTCTCTTCTCTCTTCTCTCTTCTTCTTTCCGCCTCCTCCTTCTCCTCTTCTTCCGCCTACTCCTTCTCTTCCTCTTCCTTCTCCTCCTGGTTAGCCTTCTCCTCCTCCTCCTCTTCCGCCTTCTCCTCCTCCTCTTCCGCCTTCTCCTCCTGGTCAGCCTTCTCCTGGTCAGCCTTCTCCTTCTCCTCCTGGTCAGCCTCCTCCTTCTCCTCCTCTTCCGCCTTCTCCTCCTCTTCCGCCTTCTCCTCCTCTTCCGCCTTCTCCTCCTCTTCCGCCTTCTCCTCCTCTTCCTCCTTCTCCTCCTCTTCTTCCTTCTCCTCCTCTTCCGCCTTCTCCTCCTCTTCCGCCTTCTCCTCCTCTTCCGCCTTCTCCTCCTCTTCCGCCTTCTCCTCCTCTTCCGCCTTCTCCGGGTCAGCCTTCTCCGGGTCAGCCTTCTCCGGGTCAGCCTTCTCCTGGTCAGGCCTCCTCCTGGTCAGCCTCCTCCTCTTCCGCCTCCTCCTGGTCAGCCTCCTCCTTCTCCTTCTCCTCCTCTTCCGCCTCCTCCTCACCTCCTCCTCCTGGTCAGCCTTCTCCTTCTCCGCCTGGTCAGCCTTCTCCGCCTCCTCCTTCTCCTCCTGGTCAGCCTCCTCCTGGTCAGCCTCCCCCTTCTCCTCCTGGTCAGCCTCCTCCTGGTCAGCCTCCTCCGCCTCCTCATCTTCCGCCTCCTGCTGGTCAGCCTCCTGCTGGTCAGCCTTCTCCTGATTATCCTCCTCCTTCTTCTCCTGGTCAGCCTTCTCCTGGTCAGCCTTCTCCTTCTCCACATCATCCTTCTCCTCCTCCTCATCCTCCTTCTCCTCCTTCTGTTCTTCCACTTTTTCCTTGTCATCTCCCTCCTCCTATTCTGCCTCCTCCTTCTCCTCATCCTCCTTCTCCTCCTTCTGTTCTTCCACTTTTTCCTTGTCATCTTCCTCCTCCTATTCTGCCTCCTCCTGGTCAGCCTTCTCCTTCTCCTCATCCTCCTTCTCCTCCTTCTCTTCTTCCACTTTTTCCTTGTCATCTTCCTCCTCCTCTTCTGCCTTCTCCTTCTCATCCTCCTCCTCCTTCTCTTCTTCCACTTTTTTCCTTGTCATCTTCCTCCTCCTCTTCCGCCTCCTCCTTCTCCTCATCCTCCTTCTCTTCCTTCTCTTCTTCCACTTTTTCCTTGTCATCTTCCTCCTCCTCTTCCACCTCCTCCTCATCAGCCTTCTCCTCCTTCTCTTCTTCCACGTTTTCCTTGTATCTTCCTCCTCCTTCTCCTCATCCTCCTTCTCCTCATCCTCCTTCTCCTCATCCTCCTTCTCCTCATCCTCCTTCTCCTCATCCTCCTTCTCCTCATCCTCCTTCTCCTCATCCTCCTTCTCCTCATCCTCCTTCTCCTCATCCTCCTTCTCCTCCTCTTCTGCCTCGTCCTGGTCAGTCTTCTCCTTCTCTCATCCTCCTTCTCCTCCTTCTCTTCTTCCACTTTTTGCTTGTCATCTTCCTCCTCCTCTTCCGCCTCCTCCTCCTCCTCATCCTCCTTCTCTTCCTTCTCTTCTTCCACTTTTTCCTTGTCATCTTCCTCCTCCTCTTCCGCCTCCTCCTCCTCCTCCTCATCCTCCTTCTCTTCCTTCTCTTCTTCCACTTTTTCCTTGTCATCTTCCTCCTCCTCCTCGTCAGCCTTCTCCTCATCCTCCTTCTCCTCATCCTCCTTCTCCTCATCCTCCTTCTCCTCATCCTCCTTCTCCTCATCCTCCTTCTCCTCATCCTCCTTCTTCCACTTTTTCCTTGTCATCTTCCTCCTCCTCTTCCACCTCCTCCTCGTCAGCCTTCTCATTCTTCTCATCCCTTTCGTTCTCCTCTTCCTCATCCTATTTCTTCTCCTCCTGTTATTTTGCCTCTTATTCTCCTCTTTCTTTTTTTCCACCTCCTTTTCCTCCTCCTCCTCCTCCTCCTTTTCCTATTGTTTTTAGTGTTCTCTTCCTGTTATTTCTCTTATTCACCTGCCTTTTCTTTCTCTTCCTCCTCCTCCTCCTGCTCCTGTTTCTCCTTCTTCTCCTCTGTCCTTTCCTCATTCTCTTCATGCTCCTTTTTTTTACAGCTCTTCCTTCTACTGTTCCTCTACCTCATATTTATCCTGTCCCTCTTGTTCCTCTTCAACTTGTCACCCTGCTACTCCTACTCCTCCTCTTCCTCCTCTTCTCCTCCTTTCCCTTCTAGCTTTTGGAACCTCCCAGAAATGGAGATTCCCATCTTAGTGGTTTTCTTCTTGGTCTGGTTTGCGACCGTGATGGAGAACCCCTCACTGTTCTGCTGGTGCTGGCTGACTAGCATCTCCAGTCCTCCTGGAGGACATGGATGTCTCCTCCCACCTGATGGCCTGCTCCCCCTCCCAGCTTTCCGAACTGGGCAGCAGCCCATTTCTGCAGGGAGTGCACAGAAGAGTTCTGTAACTTCAGTTTTCTGGCCTGTGGGGAATGTTATCTCCAGGCAGGGGTTGGAGATACGGTTGATATTTTGCAATATGGAACCTTCTGCACTTCAGCCCAGTAGAAAATGCCACTCTCGGCTTTAAGCCAAGAGCCGGATATGAACAAAATGTGAAGCTGGCATCTGTGCTGGCTTTGGCTGGGGTAGAGTTAATGTTCTTCATAGGAGCTAGTATGGGGCTGTGTTTTGGATTTGTGCTGGAAACAGTGTTGATAATACAGGGATGTTTTCGTTATTGCTGAGCAGTGCTTACACAGCCAAGGCCTTTTCTGCTTCTCATACCACCCGCCAGCAGGTAGGCTGGGGGTGCTCAAAAAGTTGAGACGAGACACAGCCGGGACAGCTGACCCCAACTGACCAAAGGGATATTCCATACCATACGATGTCATGCTCAGCAATAAAACTAGGGGGAAGGTTGGCCAGGGGGCTGCAGCTCGGGGCTTGGCTGGGCATCGGTCGCTTGGTGGTGAGCAGTTGTTTTCATTTGCACCACTTGTCTTTCTTGGGTTTTATTTCTCTCTCTTTGTTATTTTCCTTTTCATTACAATTTATTATTATTACTATTTTATTTTATTTCAATTATTAAACTGTTCTTATCTGCACCCACTAGTTTTCTCACTCGTTTACCCTTGCAATTCTCTTCCCCCCATCCCGCGAAGGAGGGGAGTGAGCAAGCGGCTGTGTGGTGCTTAGTTGCTGGCTGGTGTTAAACCATGACAGCATCCTAACGGAGTGTTTCTATCACAACTAACTTCTTGTGTGGCGAATGAAATTTACCAATTCTTGTCTCGTCTCATGGTAATCCTTCATCATCATCCTGTGATGATACTACACTGGCCGCACCGCCGAGTTCTCCGTAGATCCTCTCTTCACATTTCTGCAGCTTCTGGCATCTTACAGCTACATCCTTTCCTCCACTCTGAAAATCTCTTTGGTACCAGGAAGCAAAAAGATGCTTACGCCTGCTCCTCTCATCTGATCGCTGTTTGGTGTCACAGTTGTACACAGGACTTTAACATTGTGTGTTGCTTAGCAGATGCTATCAGAGTAGGGAACACAAACACAATAGGCTCTGTTTTCTACACTCTTTACATCTTTCTTCACTCCCCTCATCTACAGCCTGAGGGGCAGAGAGCTCAAAGTGTCGGTCACACAAGTCTTCTCGAAGCATACGGATCTCATTGGCATCCCAACCAAAGTTGACTGGGTGGAAGAGCATCTAAGCTGCTTCTTCTTTGTGCCTTTAGAGATTCCTAGAGAATTCTGAGGTGGGCAGTGGAGAGAATAGACCTTTTTTTGATGGTGTCTGTTGTCTCATTGCTTACAGAAGCTCTAAATCCCCACCGTCTTCACCAGTCCGAGCTCGAGGTTAAGCTAACCGTGTGACAAAGTGAGAAAGTGTTGGAGAGGGCAGACCACGAAAGCAGAAAACTAGTTGGCCTAGTGTTAAAGTAGCGAGACAATAAAGGGAAAAACTACCAGACAAAAGACAGGAAAGCGAAGCGTTGGGATAAAAGGGTGAAGGAGGGAATAGAAGGTACAGCTGTTACTGAGCTGGGGATGCCTGGGGGTCCCAGTCAGAAGCACTGTACCTGCTCCGTGCAGCCTGCAGCAAGACAAGAAACCCTTGTTTCAGAGAAACACAAGAAACGCAAGAAAGACTTGTGTAGTCTGAGGATGGCATGCCTTTTGGATGTGGTGACTGGTTAACCGGTCACCCTCCCGATCAGGGTCAGTCTATGCCCAAAACGGCAAGCATCCGTAGGATGGTATGGGTGTTGTGACATCTCGCATGCTATGATCGTGGGGTGGTATTTCTCCATGCAGGGGGAAAGGTCGGTTAGAGAGACTGCTGTTCTCACCAGCTTCACACACCAAAACAGACTGATGAAAATACTCTAAAACAATACTCCTGCAAAGAAGTAGTCGTTTCCTGTGCCCTCTGGGGCCATCTCCAAACAGCTGAATACGCTGCGCAGAAATCTCATCTGCATCGTGCTGCCCAGCAGGCAAACCGCAGCTTGCCTAAAAGGCCAGCCTAAACACAGCAAACGCCCGACAAGCTGTGGCCCATCCAGTATCAAATCACGGGCCAGTTTGTCCTCCTGTTACTCACTCCAAGCTCCAAAACTGTCATCTGCAGACATACCGCTCTTCCAGAGTGTAGCACCAGCCTTACACACTCCCTTATTCTCTAGGCAGAGGCAGACAACCCAGCATGGAAAACTACAGCCAAATAACAGCAAGTTGTCTCGGCTTGCATGCTGACTTAAGGGGTAACACCCACACCCCCAGCCCTGCCCCCCCCCCCCCAAAAAAAAACCAACAGGGCAGCACATATCCACCCTTTCATAAAGACCGGAGGACTGTATGGAAGTTTCTTTCTGAACCCACAGGCAATTGTACACCTGTCTAGTAGCATGAAGGGCCTGGATAGGTGCGCGTTTCCTCCTCTGGTAGAGATGGCAGTTCTGGTCCTTCTTTCGTCTGGATTTGAGCTGAGAAACCTTCTAGGAAGGTCAGCTTTCCCACAGTCCAGCAAACAGCAAAAGGATATTCCATTTGAATACGAGTCTCCTTTGTCTTTTCAGGACACAGTTGGGAGGGATGGGTTGGAGGTCTCCAGTTTCTGCCCAGTTCGGTCCTGGCTGGAGAATGGGAGCAAATGTTCTTGGAGGAGACATAGGGGAGGGCACGGGCAGACACAGTCAGGAGCGTCCTCTTTGGAGAAAACCAGGGCAAGAAAATGCAGGGGGCAAAGGCCAGGTCAGTCCTCTTGAGACCACGTTGCCTCGGGTCATAGCATCGTAGAATCATAGAATAGTTTGGGTTGGAAGGGACCTTGAAAGCTCATCTAGTCCAACCCCCCTGCGATGAGCAGGGACATCTTCAACTCGATCGGGTTGCTCAGAGCTCCATCGCAGCTGACCTTGAATGTTTCCAGGGATGGGACCCTGGAGGGGGACGTGGATCAGGGACAGAGCTGGGAAGGGCTGTCTGGAGAAAGTCTTTGCCAGAACTGTTTGAGGACCATGAGCAAATTCAAGTGATGGAAAATCCTGCATTTCTGGGCCTGGGAGGGTCCCCAGGGTGCTGCTGCGTCCCCAGCACATGTCCCCCTGTCACAGGAGCCCTCTCTGAGGTCACAATGGTTGGGCTCTACATGTTCCTCCTGGGGCTGGTGCTGCCCCAGTTTCTCATGGCTTTTGCTTGGAGGAGCAGTGTGTCGATCCGGGGGATCCTGCTGCCCATGCGGAGGATGAGAGCGCTCATAGGTGAGGGGCTGGTGGGAAGTTGGGGTCTGATACGTGCTGGAGGCAGTGTCTGTCCCAGCCGGGTGCTGGGGGCTGCGTCCCATCACCTCTCATCCTGCTGCCAGGCACCTCCGAGAAGGTCCTGGCTCCGTCCTCTCCCTGCCCTCCGTGAGGCAGGTGGGGACCGCTCAGAGGTGACCTGGGCTGGCCGGCTCTTGTCAGGGCTGCCCAGCCCCAGCCCTCCCGGCCTCTCCTTGCGGAGCCCATGTCCATCCCCTGGCCAGCTCAGGGCCCCTGTGCTGGACTCGCTCCAGCGCATTGCTGCCGTTCTGTCACTGAGGAGCCCAGAATGGGCCCAGTCCCCCAAGGTGGTCTTCCCACTGCCGCGGTGAGGGGAAGACTCCCTCCCCTCATCCCACTGACTTCCCTCTTGCCAGTACAGCCCAGCACAGGCTGTTAGTGCTGGGGCAGTCTGGGAAGATCCTCGCCCCTCCCTGGTGCGAAGCCCTGCAGCCAGCAAAGCCATTTCTTTCTTTTCTTGCAGCTCTCTGCCCATGCGTGCGTTCCCAGTCCAGACCTGCGCGTTCTGAGGACGGAGGCAGGGTGACGGGGACTGTCCCTGCGGCCGTCACGACCCTTGTGGCCGTCGGGACTTCTCTGCTAAAGCGACTGCAAGACCATGAGGTGAGGTGGGGGTTGAGGGCTCCCCTCCATGCCCCCGGCTTCCCCGGGTGCCGTGGCAGAGGGGCGTCTCACCTGACAGCACCTCTGCCCTCCTGCAGGCACTTTGTCCCCAGGCGCCGATCCTGCTGCTCAAGCTGGACTAATGCCATTGCTCCCCACTCCTTTCCCCGGGAGCTCCCAGTGCTGGGGCTCCTGCCCGTGCGAGGAGCAACACTGTGCCCCAAGGCGCAGGGTGCTCACGGCTTCCCCTCCTCGGGGCGTGGTCTCGTTGCCATGCCTTCCCCTTTGTCACGGTCCATTGGGATCTCTCAAATGTACAGGGACAACATACGCTGTGATTTAAACTTTATTTCATGAGCTCAGTAAGAAATACAGTAAACAAACATGACAAACGGGGGCTCAATTCCCTTTTCCCAGACTCACCTATCGCGTGAATTCACTCCTTCACCAGTCAAGTCATAAGGTTTCATAACTTAAAACCCGTAACTCTTAATATCGTGCAACTACGAGCAAAAAAAAGAATTAATTACCCAGCCAACGGAGAGAGCGCTCACCCTTCCTCCTCCATCACGGTGTGGGCATCCCCTGTGTCACACCGGGAAGCATGAAAGCCTCAGCAGTTCAGCTGCTGTTGGATCCGCTTCAAAAGCTTTTTGAGTAAGCGGAGGTTTTATACCCTCCAGCTTGGAGGCTGGGTCTATACCATTTCCTTACGTTAGCAGGAAACTGCCAGACAAAAGGTAATGGCTGCCGGAGACAGCCATCCGCAGCTGGTAATGGCTGCATCATGGCCCTTTAGCTGTCTCTGGCCACCTGTTCTGCCTACGCAGTGCTCTCGCTTTGACCTAATGGTGCTGCTCCCAGCATACATCAGGCCTTAGCAGGAGCTGGGTTAGCCAAAACCTAGGCAGGAGTTGAGTGAACAGTCCCACCCTTCCTTGTCGGGCACTTTCCCCCTGACCTCCGCCGTCCCCCGTTTTCAGGAGTGACCTCCCAGGCTCCCACATGGCCTTTTGCCCCGGTGGAGTCGATCTCCCTGTCTGACTCTCTGCTAGTGTCAGAGGTGCCGCGGAAGATCCTGCTGTTCCCCGTGGCTGTCCTGACCGATGCCTGCAACTCGTCCCTCGTGCCTGCGTCACGCAGATGATTTGGGGGGCAGCAGGGCTCTGTCGTGGCTCCCTGGGAACAAGGGCAAAGCAAGTGCCATCAGTCCCCTTTGTGGTCCGTCCCCAGGGTGACCGAGTGGAGACGTACCGGGAGCTGGAGAGCGTCTTGTGGGGAGACGACGGCTGTTTGACGAGTGGCGTTGTGAACCGCCTGATAGCAGAGGCATTGAGTGACATGCGAGCAGCCCAGGTGAGCTTGTTCTCTTTCAAGGCCACCAAAGCAGCCTGCCTCTGCCCCCCTCTGGTTTTGGGGGAAATACAGAGTGGCGCAGAGATGCTCCTTGGTTGTTCAGACCCAGCAGAGGTCCTGAGGGAGAGGCTCTGGGGACTCGTCATGACAGGGAATTTGGAGAGGGGAGTGTTGTGTTCAAGGGTAAAGACTTTGGGCAGAAAATAAACCCCCTTGCGTTCCAGCTTGTCCTTAGACGTCAGAGGGGCTGGGGGCGGCTAGGCTTAGATTCTGGGTGATGCCCAATTCAGCACTGGCAGTCCGGTCGCGTTCAATATGTTGACCTATCACGATTACGGACGCACAAATAGCGCACTGTACTTTCAATTTAGTCGCGTTCAATCAACTATCACGGCCAGACTTAAGGAGTTTGGTTGCGTTCAACAAACTCTCACGGCTAGATTTTAATGAATAGTACAGTTTATTAAAGCAACAGGAGTACAGGTTCTTTGGATTGCCGGTGATAAATACACTGTCTGCAAGGCACGTGCAAATAATAATACACTCGACTACAAGCGCATTAAATTATGGAAGAAAAAGAGCTCTAAAGAATTCTAAGTTTCCCGGGAAAGCACTCGCTACAGCCGAGTGTTTGAATCTCACCCAAGAGGTGTCCCTCTGGGGGGAAGAGAGGTTCAGCCTGTCGACTGATCCCAGAAGGCAGTGATGTCCTCCCAACTTGTCCACGATGGTATCTTCCCTAATAGTCCCCCTCTCTTTCGGCCTTTTTATACTGTTTTCCTATTTAGGTGGAGCTCGAGTGACTCTAGTCATACATGACTTTACTGTGATTGGTATTAAGTTCTCTCGCTTTGCTTTTAAAAGGACATGCTCGAAAAAATTCAGAGTGCAGGCTCAGTGACGGGTGGTTGCACTTGGAGGCGGGTAGCTTTTGGGATGGAGGTGTGTTTTGGTATTATAATGAGCAAAGTTCACCCAGAGGAGGTAATTTTGCGTGTCAGTACCCCAGGACAGGGCACTTAGGAGATAAATGAGAAGTAGGGCGGTAGGTCGACAGAACCCCCATGATTTTACCTCCTTGCTTCCGTGGATTCAATGCAGGGACCTACCGTTCCTACCGTTCAGTTCCCTATCCCTGCGATAATATCACAGAGACTGGCCGTGGCGTCTCCGCTCCACTCCACCCTCCGTGTTACTTCTCTTAGGGTCAGCACACCAAGCTCCCTGGGTGTTGCTAACATCCAAGGTTGCAGGTTACGTTGCATAGAGAATTATTAGGGAACCAATTCCTTGCGTGTCCACTGCATTCCACCCTGGAGGTTTTGCCTTCCCTCAAGGGGGTGCGGGGAACATATTGGTAAGTCACTTCTAGCAATCACTCCACGGGGAGGCGGAGAACTGTGCGGAGGAGCGGACTTGGGGCTGTTTCTAACTGAGTGACAGCGGGGTTCAAGCTCAACGCTGTTTGTCCTGCTTTGAGGAAGAGCTGTGGCAACCCACCAGCCCCACAGAGAGGTCCCAGGGGGGTCTTGAGTCTGCGGCAGTTTGTTCCTGGCGTCTCCATGGAGAGGGAGAGGGGGCAGCAGCACAGGGCTGTTCTGGGGAAAAGCCTCCCTCATCTCGCCAGGGAACTGCTCGCCTATCCCAGGGTACAAGAGGCAGCAGCCGCTCGGCCCCGAGCACAGCTGTCCCGAGGGCTCTTGCAGAGGAGATGGGGTCACTCAGCCTGCCCTAGTGCCTCAGCCTTTTTCTCCGGAGTGTTTAACCTGTGACGCTTTTGCAGGGTGTGACAGGCGACGTGAAGATGGCCGCTAGCGACGTCCTGGTAGCTCTGGCCCGCTCCCACTTCCACTTTGTCATGTCCGAGCTCCAGAGCCAGCTGAAGGCCATGAGGAAGGTCCCTGATGAGATTGTGCTCCTCACCTTGGGCAAAATGGCCCGCAGATATGGTATGGCACCCTGGGCCTTGGGTAGAGATCTGTGATAACAAGGAGAAGGGATCCTCCCCTCCCTAAACGCCCTGTGTTGAAGTGGGGGGCTACGGAGTTGCCGTGCCTCCTTGTTCCGTGCCAGGGCCAGGGTGGCAGCTCTGCCTTATCAGCCCGATCCCAGTTCCCAAAGGGCGGGAACCTGCTGGAGACAAACCCGCGGGGTCTCGGCCCCGCACCGTCCTCCCCGTTCCCCAAAGGGCTTCCCTGTGTCCCCCCTGGGGAAGGCAGCCCGTCCCACGCCCTCCTGCAGGAACGTCCTGCGTGGCCCAGCAGCCCCAGCCCTGGCAGGGATGGGACCCCAGTCTCCCGTGTCTCTCAGCGACCCTCTCGGTCCCTCTGTCCCTGCCTCCTCTGCAGCCCTGCGGTGCATCCCCTTTGCGGGAATGACGCTGCTCGCCCCTGCGCGCCGTGCTGACCCAGGTGGGGAGCGGCGAGGTCCTGCATGCCGTCTGCAGTGGTGAGTGTCGGCTCCTTGGCTGGGGTCCTAGGGGCAGGGGCGGCCTTCGATGCCTCCGTGTGATCTCAGAGGGAACGTGGTGGGTGTGAGCCCGCGGCAATCCCAAACTGCAGCGAGTGTGTAGGAGGAGCGGGGGAAGGCCAGGAGGTTTGTGGGGCAGGACGCGGCAGCGCTGCACGGAGAAACTCCTGGGTGCCTTCCCATGGTTTCTGTTCCCCCCGCTTTCCTCTGGGATTAAACTCCCTGCTCTGAAAGGGCGACTATGAGGGAAGGAAGGGAAGGGGAAGGGAAGGGAAGGAAGGGAAGGGAAGGGAAGGGAAGGAAGGGGGAAGGGATAGGGAAGGGAAGGGAAGGGAAGGAACTTGG
>NW_024470386.1:87731-157961 GCF_900496995.4 Aquila chrysaetos chrysaetos | reverse complement strand
TGTTAAAGTCCTGTGTACAACTGTGACACCAAACAGCGATCAGATGAGAGGAGCAGGCGTAAGCATCTTTTGCTTCCTGGTACCAAAGAGATTTTCAGAGTGGAGGAAAGGATTGTAGCTGTAAGATGCCAGAAGCTGCAGAAATGTGAAGAGAGGATCTACGGAGAACTCGGCGGTGCGGCCAGTTGTAGTATCATCACAGGATGATGATGAAGGATTACCATGAGACGAGACAAGAATTGGTAAATTTTCATTCGCCACACAAGAAGTTAGTTGTGATAGAAACACTCCGTTAGGATGCTGTCATGGTTTTAACACCAGCCAGCAACTAAGCACCACACAGCCGCTTGCTCACTCCCCTCCTTCGCGGGATGGGGGGAAGAGAATTGCAAGGGTAAAGAGTGAGAAAACTAGTGGGTTGAGATAAGAACAGTTTAATAATTGAAATAAAATAAAATAGTAATAATAATAAATTGTTAATGAAAAGGAAAATAACAAAGAGAGAGAAATAAAACCCAAGAAAGACAAGTGGTGCAAATGAAAACAACTGCTCACCACCAAGCGACCGATGCCCAGCCAATCCCCGAGCTGCAGCCCCCTGGCCAACCTTCCCCCTAGTTTTATTGCTGAGCATGACATCGTATGGTATGGAATATCCCTTTGGTCAGTTGGGGTCAGCTGTCCCGGCTGTGTCTCGTCCCAACTTTTTTGAGCACCCCCAGCCTACCTGCTGGCGGGTGGTATGAGAAGCAGAAAAGGCCTTGGCTGTGTAAGCACTGCTCAGCAATAACAAAAAACATCCCTGTATTATCAACACTGTTTCCAGCACAAATCCAAAACACAGCCCCATACTAGCTCCTATGAAGAACATTAACTCTACCCCAGCCAAAGCCAGCACAGATGCCAGCTTCACATTTGTTCATATCCGGCTCTTGGCTTAAAGCCGAGAGTGGCATTTTCTACTGGGCTGAAGTGCAGAAGGTTCCATATTGCAAAATATTCAACCGTTATCTCCAACCCCTGCCTGGAGAGATAACATTCCCCACAGGCCAGAAAACTGAAGTTACAAAACTCTTCTGTGCACTCCCTGCAGAAATGGGCTGCTGCCATTCGGAAAGCTGGGAGGGGGAGCAGGCCATCAGGTGGGAGGAGACGTCCATGTCCTCCAGGAGGACTGGAGATGCTAGTCAGCCAGCACCAGCAGAACAGTGAGGGGTTCTCCATCACGGTCGCAAACCAGACCAAGAAGAAAACCACTAAGATGGGAATCTCCATTTCTGGGAGGTTCCAAAAGCTAGAAGGGAAAGGAGGAGAAGAGGAGGAAGAGGAGGAGTAGGAGTAGCAGGGGTGACAAGTTGAAGAGGAACAAGAGGGACAGGATAAATATGAGGTAGAGGAACAGTAGAAGGAAGAGCTGTAAAAAAAAGGAGCATGAAGAGAATGAGGAAAGGACAGAGGAGAAGAAGGAGAAACAGGAGCAGGAGGAGGAGGAGGAAGAGAAAGAAAAGGCAGGTGAATAAGAGAAATAACAGGAAGAGAACACTAAAAACAATAGGAAAAGGAGGAGGAGGAGGAGGAAAAGGAGGTGGAAAAAAAGAAGGAGGAGAATAAGAGGCAAAATAACAGGAGGAGAAGAAATAGGATGAGGAAGAGGAGAACGAAAGGGATGAGAAGAATGAGAAGGCTGACCAGGAAGAGGGAAGAGAGAGGAGGAAGATGACAAGGAAAAAGTGGAAGAAGGAGGATGAGGAGAAGGAGGATGAGGAGAAGGCTGACGAGGAGGAGGAGGAAGATGACAAGGAAAAAGTGGAAGAAGAGAAGGAAGAGAAGGAGGATGAGGAGGAGGGAGGAGGCGGAAAGGAGAGGAGGAAGATGACAAGGAAAAAGTGGAAGAAGAGAAGGAGAAGGAGGATGAGGAGGAGGAGGAGGCGGAAGAGGAGGAGGAAGATGACAAGCAAAAAGTGGAAGAAGAGAAGGAGGATGAGAGAAGGAGAAGACTGACCAGGACGAGGCAGAAGAGGAGGAGAAGGAGGATGAGAGAAGGAGAAGACTGACCAGGACGAGGCAGAAGAGGAGGAGAAGGAGGATGAGAGAAGGAGAAGACTGACCAGGACGAGGCAGAAGAGGAGGAGAAGGAGGATGAGGAGAAAAAGAAGGCTGACCAGGAGGAGAAGGAGAAGGAGGATGAGGAGAAGGAGGATGAGGAGAAGGAGGATGAGGAGAAGGAGGATGAGGAGAAGGAGGATGAGGAGAAGGAGAAGGCTGAGCAGGAGGAGGAAGATAACAAGGAAAACGTGGAAGAAGAGAAGGAGGAGAAGGCTGATGAGGAGGAGGCGGAAGAGGAGGAGGAAGATGACAAGGAAAAAAGTGGAAGAAGAGAAGGAGGAGGAGGATGAGAAGGAGAAGGCAGAAAAGGAGGAGGAAGATGACAAGGAAAAAGTGGAAGAAGAGAAGGAGGAGAAGGAGGATGAGGAGAAGGAGAAGGCTGACCAGGAGGAGGCAGAATAGGAGGAGGAAGATGAGAAGGAAAAAGTGGAAGAACAGAAGGAGGAGAAGGAGGATGAGGAGAAGGAGGAGGCAGAAGAGGAGGAGGAAGATGACAAGGAAAAAGTGGAAGAAGAGAAGGAGGAGAAGGAGGATGAGGAGAAGGAGAAGGCTGACCAGGAGGAGGCAGAAGAGGAGGAGGAAGATGAGAAGGAAAAAGTGGAAGAACAGAAGGAGGAGAAGGAGGATGAGGAGAAGGAGGAGGCAGAAGAGGAGGAGGAAGATGACAAGGAAAAAGTGGAAGAAGAGAAGGAGGAGAAGGAGGATGAGGAGAAGGAGAAGGCTGACCAGGAGGAGGCAGAAAGAGGAGGAGAAGGATGATGAGGAGAAGGAGAAGGCTGACCAGGAGAAGGCTGACCAGGAGAAGGAGGAGGATAATCAGGAGAAGGCTGACCAGCAGGAGGCGGAAGATGAGGAGGCGGAGGAGGCTGACCAGGAGGAGGCTGACCAGGAGGAGAAGGGGGAGGCTGACCAGGAGGAGAAGGAGGAGGCTGACCAGGAGGAGAAGGAGGAGGCGGAGAAGGCTGACCAGGCGGAGAAGGAGAAGGCTGACCAGAGGAGGCGGAAGAGGAGGAGAAGGAGAAGGAGGAGGCTGACCAGGAGGAGGCGGAAGAGGAGGTGGCTGACCAGGAGAAGGCTGACCCAGAGAAGGCTGACCCGGACAAGGCTGACCCGGACAAGGCGGAAGAGGAGGAGAAGGCCGAAGAGGAGGAGAAGGCCGAAGAGGAGGAGAAGGCCGAAGAGGAGGAGAAGGCCGAAGAGGAGGAGAAGGCCGAAGAGGAGGAGAAGGCCGAAGAGGAGGAGAAGGCCGAAGAGGAGGAGAAGGCCGAAGAGGAGGAGAAGGCCGGAAGAGGAGGAGGCTGACCAGGAGGAGGAGAAGAAGGCTGACCAGGAGGAGGAGAAGGCGGGCTGACCAGGAGGAGGAGAAGGCGGCTGACCAGGAGAAGGCTGACCAGGAGGAGAAGGCGGAAGAGGAGGAGGAGAAGGCTACCAGGAGGAGTGGAGGAGGCCTGACCAGGAGGAGGTGGGAGGAGGCTGACCAGGAGGAGGTGGAGGAGGCTGACCAGGAGGAGGTGGAGGAGGCTGACCAGGAGGAGGTGGAGGAGGCTGACCAGGAGGAGGTGGAGGAGGCTGACCAGGAGGAGGAGGAGGAGGCTGACCAGGAGGAGGAGGAGGAGGAAATACATATAGGATATAGGGAAGAAATTTTTTAATGATGAGGATGGTGAAACACTGGCACAGGCTGCCCAGAGAGGTGGTAGATGCCCCATCCCTGGAAACATTCAAGGTCAGGTTGGACAGAGCTCTGAGCAACCTGATCTAGTTGCCCCCTCTAGCAGGGGCTCATTGCAGGGGGGTTGGACTAGATGACCCTTAAAGGTCCCTTCCAACCCAAACCATTCAATGATTCATTGCAAAAAAACAGAAGGAAAGGAGACAGGAGGCTGAGGGGGACAAGAAAGTAGAAGAGGAGGAGGAGAATAGCAGAAGAAAATTCAGATAGGAAGATGAAGGAGGAGGAGAAGATGAGAGAATAGGATGAAGATGAGAAGACAAAGAGGAATACAAGGTACAAGAGTGAATAGGATGAGTAGAAGGAGGGTGAATAACTGGAGAGTAGGAGAAGGAAGGAGAAGGAGGATGAAGAGGTGAAGCAGAAGAAGATGAGAAGGTGGAAAAGAACGAAAGACAGGAGGATGAGAGATAAGAACAGAGGTAAAGAGAAAACGAGTAAAGGAAAGCTGAAGAAGAAAAACAGAAGGAAGGGAGGAGATGAGTTGGAGGAGAAGAGTGTCTAATGAGCAAGGACTACAAGAAAAAGAAGAACAGGAGGAGGATGAACATGCCAAGGATAACAGCAGAGGGTATGAGAAAGAGGAGGAGAAAGAGAAGAGAAGGACAATGAGGAACGAAGAGGTGAAGGAAGAACTGGATGAAGACAAAAAGGAGGAGAAATGAAAAGAATGGGAAGAGGAAGAACTGAGGAAGAACAGGATGAGAAAGATGAGAAAGAACAAGAAGAACCAGAAGAAGAAGAGCAGGAAGAGGAGTACAAGGAAGAACATAAAAAGGAAAAGAAGGAAAGACAAGAGGAGGAACAACAGGAAGTAGAGGAGAAAGAGATGGAGGAAAAGAATGAACAGGAGGAAGAGAAACAGGAGGGGGAAGAAAAGCCAGAGGAGGAACAAGGGCAAGAGGAAGAGGAGGAGAAGGAGAGGAGGAGGAGAAGGAGGAAGAACAGGAAGAACAGGAAGAGGAGGAAGGGGAGAAAGAAGAGGAAGAGGAGGAATAATGGCAAAAGGAGAAGGCTAAAGAAAAGGAGAAGGAGGAAGAAAAAAAGGAGGAGAAAGAAAAGGAGGTGGAGGATGAGGAGAAATGAGAAGCCTAGGAGGAAGAGGAAGAACAGAAGGAAGAAAAAGAGGCAGAAGAACAGGACGCAGAGGAAGAACAGGAGGAGAAAGAAGAAGAAGAGGAGGAAGAACAGCAGGAGGAGGAAGAGAAGGAGGACGAGGGGGAAAAGGAGGAGGAAGAAGAGCAGGAAGAGGGAGGCGGAGAAACAAGAGAAGGAGGAAGACCAGGAAGGGGAGGAACGGAAGGAGGAGAAGGAAGAAGAAGACAAAGAAGAACAGGAGGAGGAGGAGGAGGAGGAGAAGAACAGGAGTAAGAGGGTGAAGAACAGAAGGAGGAAGAAGAGGAGGAGGATGACAAAGAACCAGAGGAGGAGGAGGAGGAGCAGGAGGAGGAGGAGGAAGAACAGAGAGGAGGAGGAGGAGGGGGAGGAGGAAACACCTCCACATTCTCTCTAGAGTTTCAGCACACCAAAATTATTGGATGGAGCTCCTGCTCCACCTGTTTGCCTATGGCGGTTCACTAAATCCAAGCCTACTGGTGAAGCCATTACTCACACTAGTCACTCCACGTCATGGTCATCACTCCTCTTGGGAACAGAGGGGAAAGCTCTGGATGACAAAGGCTGTCAGGACGCGCTCCAGAAATGGAAGATCAGTGCAAGAAGATCTCATCACCTAACCGCATAGAAAAAAATCTAGCTTAATAAAATGATTCTTGACAACGAAACACACAGAACAGCATTTGCCATCAAAGCTCTTTCAGTGGTAGTTTTAACTGCTGCCGAGCTGCAGGCTGATGACCTTACCATCACTGCCACAGGACCCCAAAGGAAATAATAACTGGCAAGCAGTAACTCTACCCATAGCCCACATCTATCTAGCCTTTAAAGGTGGAATAGCTCAGCCTACGGCCCTGAAGGTGTAGACCTGCCTATACTTATATCCTGTGTCTACTTACTCAAGGATCTGTCCAGAAAGTCGAATCGTAATTACCTTTGACAGAGGATGGAACTGGATGGGGGGAAGGGTGGAGAAAGGAAGAAAGAAATTGCTGGGAAGAAAGGGAAAGCGTAGGCACACAATTAAAACAAGAAAGGAGTCGAGCTATCCCAAAGGCCAGCTCAGCCCAACTCACTCTCTCTGGCAAAAAGCTGTGCCGCTTGGAGGAAAAAAAACCCGACTCTGGTGCCGAGATGCACGCAAATGTCCGAGTTCAGACGTGAAACAGCAGAAAAACTTTGACGTGGCTCCTTTTCACTGTCCTCGTACCTGTGCACGCGCTGCGACTTCCTCGTTTCCCTGAAGTCCTCCCAGACTAACAGGGCAGCGGCTTCTGTCCAGTCCACGTGCCACGAGGAGAAACAGTTTGGACCGCCAAGACGGTAGCAAAGAACGGCACACGCAGAAGCAAAGGGGCAGCCGCGCCTCAGCTTTGGAGGTGCCTGAAGCCGCCCGGAGCCCCAGGAGCCCCCGGCATCCCCGCATTTGCTTGGCCCCGAGGCCCTGCAGGGCCTGCCAGTGCTAGGGAGCCCCGGGGACAGAGGCGAAGGACAGCGGTCAGCCCCCGTGGGGAGAGTGGTGGGGGCTCTGTCCTTCCTCCTGGGCCGCGCCAGGACAGGGCGTCTCTCCTCCTCACCGCCCCGGCGAAGGCGAGGCCTGAGGAAGGCCCTGGGCGCTGGGCTCAGCACGGGCGGTGCCACCGGGGGCAGAGCCCCGTCTCCTGCCGGGTGCCGGCCTGGCCGATGCCAGCGGCTTCCGTCAGGCAGCTCCTCCTGCCCAGGGCTGTGGCTGGCAGCACAGACAGACCCGCGTTTTGGGAAAGACGTGCTGACCCCGAGCAAACGCAGGGCAGCTCCCCTCCTGCCCTCTCTCTGCAGGCCCACCGCCCCGGCTGGCCCAGAGGCAGCTGCGGGGGGGCGGGCTCTGTGAGGAGAGGCATCAGCTGTGCCATTGGCCATGGCTGTGCCATGTGCCATGGCTGAGCCAATCAGTGGAGCCGGAGGCGGCCTGTCAGTCACAGCCGGCCTGGGGCGGGGCCGGAGGGGGCAGAGCCCCAGCAGCCTGAGGAGAAATGGGGGAGAGGTGGGCTGGGGGCAGCCGGGGCGAGGGGGGAGCAGGAGCAGGAGCAGGAGCAGGAGCAGGAGCAGGAGCAGGAGCAGGAGCAGGAGCAGGTATCGCTCTCCCAGGGCGGCTGGGTCCTGGGGGGAAAACCTGGAGACCTCGGTCATCACCCACGGGCCCTGCCATGGCCCAGTTCACCAGCCCCGGGCCCGAGTGCTCGGCCCCAGGGACAGCCCCGCAAGCCGGGTCCGAGTGGTTCCCGCTCGTGGTGTGTCTGGGGTTCCCAGAGTCATCTGAGTGGCGCCGGGTGAAGGTAATTTTGAGGTCGCGGCAGCGTGGGAGCTTCCTGGAGCGCCGTGGCTCCTGTTTGCCCTCCTGTCCCTGCACCAGTCCAGCCCTGTGATAAATTCATCTTATGTATTTGTTAATCAAACCGGTTTTGTAAGCCTTGCACAGTATGTTCGCTTTTGCAAGGCAGTGTTAGCTCCTGCAAACAGGTGCAGTTGGAAACTTTGTAACTATAAGGTCCTGCTAAGTGAACGGGATAGCTCGGCTTTCAATGCCTAATAAGGAAATATTTTAAGGTACGCATGCTCTAAACGACACGAAACAGAGAAGAAGACTACAACCTTCATCCCACGACCCCCTTAGCAACCAGGAGCGCAATCGCAGAACACACTAAACAAGGCCACGTGGGCCGGGACTCTGGGCTTTAGCCCGGCAACCAAGGGCTATAAAAAGGGGACTCTAAAGGGGTTGGGTGCGCGCCTGTTGGTAGAGCAGAGACTCCCCGGCCGCCCAGCGGTGTTTTGCCTGTTTGCTGCTTGCTTCAATAAATTTTGATCGGACTGTCCACAGGCTGGCGTATAATTTGTCGTCGCCACTTATAACAAGCCCCACAGCCCAACTGTGCAGGCAGCGCACGGTGCAGGGTGCGTTCAGGGGTGGGGAACACCCCTCGGTATTGTGAAAAATGATCATGTCCAAAACAGGATTCTAATTAAAGTTTACAATTTATTACACGAATAGAGGCAAGCAAACAGCGCTGGGTGCACCGGGAGCCTCTGCTCTACCAAGGCACACCCCGTCGGGTCTAATTGTGCAGGTTAAGTACAGGTTCTACATACATATTCACTAGATTTCTGAGAAATGTTATACATATTCATTAGTTTTCCGGGAAACTATTAGTATATGCAAATGTCCTTTATGCAGGCGCATTGAAGGTCTCTGGTGGTCTTCAGGAGTCCTCTGGTGGTCTTCCATAGTCTTCCTCACTCGTCCGCTATTTGACCCTCCTCAGGTGATTCTGCGCAGTATGGTCCTTTACATGTTTTGATACATTCGTGCTTGTTAGTGTTCTTATTATCTAAGTTCTCATTAGTGGTATAGAACCATATGGGTAGTTTAAGCTAAATTATCTACAAGGATGGGAACAAAGGCAGGAGTTCTTATCTTTTCTGGCCTTATCTATTCAAGCAAGGCCTCTACTTGTGCCTTCTTAACAAGATCGTAAATTCATCCAACACTTAATTAAGTCTGGTGATCGCTCTTGGTTTCTTCTTGCTCATCATTCCCAAGTACCAGTCTCTGACAGGCTTAATCCTTGACAAACACCAGTCCTTGGTATGTAAAGTTACAGAGAGATAATCATTAAGCGATAAGCAGTTTGTTCTCTATATCAATGCCCCCCCTTTTCTTTAAACCTTTGCAAATTCTTGTGCAACTATAGGATTCCACTACTTCCGAGAGACCGTGTAAAGTATTTTTCGATTTCTACTTGATGTCTGATTTTATTTCGTTTCCAACTTTCGTAATTTCCTACTGTTATATGGCTTTTGCAGGAAGCAAGAGCTATATACATACTCTCCTACTTCCCTTAGGCCTACGGTTATACAAGATCAAGCAAAACGGTTAAGGATTACATATGCAGAGAGGGTCACATTTCACCATGCAGCCCTAGCATTGTTTTATATTGACACGAATCAGGTGAATATATTTCACAGTATGGTCTGCACAACAGAAGAAATGAACCCCCACGAACGAACTGTCATGGCTAGATTTTAATGAATAGTACAGTTTATTAAAGCAACAGGAGTACAGGTTCTTCCGGATTGCTGGTGATAAATATGCTCTCTGCAAAGTATGGGCGAATAATAATACAGTCGACTACAAGCGCACTAAATTATGCAAAAACTCTATAGGGATTTCTGAGTTTCCCGGGGAAGCACTCGGTACGGCTGAGTGTTCAAATCTCACCCAAGTATCGTCCCTCTGGGGGGGAAGAGAGGTTCAGCCCGTCGACGGATTCCAGAAGTCAGCGATGTCCTCCAGCTTGTCTGTGATCGTGTCTTCCCCAACATTCCTCCTCTCATAAGCCCTTTTCTTATTTTTTAGGTGGAGCTTGAGTGACTCTATTCATACATACCTTTATTGTGAGTGGTGTAAAATCTCCTCGCTTTACTTTTAAAGGTACATGCTACAGAAAATTCAGAGTGCATGCTCAGTGAGGGGTGATCGCCCCTTGGAGGCGGGTAGTTTTGGGGTTGGAGGTGTGTTTTGGTATTATAATGAGATTATAATGAGCAGAGTTCCGTGTCAGTACTCCAGAACGGGGCACTTATGATATAAACCAGAAGTAGGGCAGTAGGTTGACAGAACCCCCATTATTTCACCTCCTTGCTTCCGTGGATTCAATGCAGGGACCTACCGTTCTTGTTCCAGTAGTTCCAGTTCCCTACCCCTGCGGTGATATCACAGAGCCTGGCCGCGGTGTCTCCACTCCGCTCCGCCCTCCGTGTTGCTTCTCTTAGGGTCAGCACACCAAGCTCTCTTGGTGTTACTAACATCGAAGGTTGCAGGTTATGTTGCTTAGGGAATTATTATGGAACAGATTCCCTGCATATCCACTGCATTCCACCCTGGAGGTTTATCTTCCCTTAAGAGGAGGGGACACATATCAATAAGTTACCACCAGCAGTCATTCCACATATGTCTCCCAAATGTGCTTAGTTCCAGTAAAGGGAGATAAACTCATGGGTCGAAAGGGCGGTTTAATAAGTGAAGCAAAGCTGTATGAACAAAGCAAGCCAAACGAGGAGCTCGGTCACCACTTCCCTTGGCAGGCGGATGTCCAGATGCTTCCTGGGAGGCAGGGCTCCATCACACATAGTGGTGACTTCGGAAGACAAATGTCCCGTCACCCTAAATGTCCCCCTTCCTCCTCCTGTCCCCAGATTCTCTTGCTGAGCACGATGTCAGGCAGTGTCGGCTGTCCCCAGGGTCAGCCTGGGTCAGTTATCCCGGCCATGTTCCCTCCTGGCTTTGTGCCCCCCAGCCCACTTGCTGCTGCATGGGGAAAGGAAGGGGTATTGAGGCTGCGCAAGCTCTGCTGAGCCACCATCAAGCATAGCAGTGTCATCGACCCAGCAGCAGAGTGGCGAATATTGCCTTATATGGTATGTCCTGGGCCATGAACACAAAGGATGGGTGAGGATAGTATTGCCGTATATGCTATGTCCTGTCCCCGTGAACACAAAGGAGGGGTTTTGCATCCTTTTGGCTAGTCTGTTCTTGACCTTTCTGAGTCATTTCAGTTTTTGTAGATAACACTAGCACTTCCTAGGGAGTAAGAACATCCATTTGTCCTCTCTGCAGCCTCAAAGTGCCTGACCAAATGGCATCACCTTTGTCCCTCATCTGTCTAATCTTTCGGTGAAGGTGCAGGTCTCATGTGGATGGCAACAGCCTGTGCAATCTCCAGCCTAATGGCCCAGATGTGAATCCTCAGCAAAAACAGTGTCCGGCTTGCTTTCCGACTACTAGGTCTGATCTTCAGCTGCCTCCAGATCAGGTGACATGGGTATGAGCTAGCATCCAAGAAGTGCCATGGATGACCTTGCAGGGCGACGGTTGCTTACCTCCCCTTGGACTGGGCTGGGAAGCAAAGGTCTTTTCCTGCAAAGGTCCACGTCTTTCCCAGACCTTGTCCTGCCAAGCTGCTTTCCAGCTGGTCACCCCCCCAGCTCACTCGAGAGCACAGGGTTGTTCCTCCCCAGGGCAGGACTTGGCAGGTCCCTTTGGTGACCCCCAGTTGGTTCCTCTGCCCATTTTGCAGGTTCCCCCTGCCTGGCAGCACCCCCACGTGGTGGATAAGCCCTGTACCCTGTGCCTGTGTTGCCTGTTGTGACTTTGGATCTTGTACCATTTGTGTCTTTGTGTCTCTGTCTTATGCCCCACTTTGCCTGGGCACCCCACACCTTGCTGAGGGTGGCTCTGTCCCACCCCCGCCATTTGGAAAATGAAAACCAGAGCTCTATAGGAAGTAGAGGTGTAGAAGAGACAAAGCTACAACTTTTCTGTCTCAAATATAGGAGGAAGGTCTGGAGAAGGACTGAGAGAAATCTACAGTTCAGGTTTTGCAGCCTACACTAGCAGTGGGATGTTTGCTCCTCCTGTACTTGCAGCAGGGGGCAAGAATGTAAAGTGACAGGGTGTTCCGCAAGATGACAGGGAATGAATGTGACTGACCCTGTCAGGAAGGCAAAGCTTGAGGCTGGGGTAGATGGCTGCAGAATCACAAGCTGCTGCACCAGTGATGGTATTGTGCAGACTGCGTCCCCTCCGTTATGCTGTCTCCTCCCAAATGGAAAGATACGTCTTCCTAGATGTTCAAGCCAAGGAGCTTGTGCATGCAGCACCGTGGGTGCCCGTGCATGCTGTGCTTATATGCCACAGCGTGGATGTGCTAGTGGACACACACAGCCCAGCTGGCAGGTGACAATGGAGCCCTTTGTGACCTCCTCTGTGACACTGTGCGTGCTGCCTAGTGCCAGTGTGGCTCCGGCCCTTCGGTGTCCGGGAGGACGGCAACGGGATAGGGCAGGAGCACAGGGCTGGCAAGGAGCCCTGAGTGATGTCTCGTCTTTCCCCGCCACCCCCGGCATCCCCACGGGACCAAGGCAATTCCCTGAAGTCGCCTAGTCCCCAACATGAGTAAGAGAGAGGGGCTGGGGCTGGGTGGGCACCCTGCGGGGGGAAATGTGCAGGAACATGAAAGCCCTTTGTGATTTCTCTGGCATGAGCCTCTGCCCAGCCCCCTGTGAGGCTGTGAATATTCACAGCCTGCCCACAAACCTCCATCCCCAGATTTGCTGCTCCTTGAAAAGCCTGTCCCACGCATCTCCCGGTTCCCGCACAGCCCCATTGGCCCCCCCGGGCTCTCCCTGCAGGCAGTGCAGAGTTGGGGCCAGGCGGCATGGCCTTGCCCCATGCCCACCCCACATGGCCTCTCCTCCTTCCCCAGGATTGAGCAGAGACCCCCCAGCCAGCCCCAGCTGGCCTGGGAGGCAGAGGAAGAGGAAGACAGCCTTCCACTGCCCTCTGATGAGGTGTGCGTGGTCCCGCTGCTGCAGACTGGTGAGTGAGGGATGTTTTGCTGCTTTGCTGTGCTTCTTTCTGCATGGCAGCCGGCTGCTGGGCCCATCCCAGGCCTGACCAGCATGGGGGAAACACGATGTCAGTCCCCTGTTTCAGACCAACAGCCCAGGGCTTGCTTTGTCCTCGGGAGCTGGCATGTGGCTAGATGCAGGGTATCGCTGTTTAATCTCTCCTGCCAGCACCTTCAGCTCACCCTCCCCCCTTGCTTTATCAGATCCCAAGTCTGATTCCTGCATCCATCTGGATCTGCCACCAAGTGAGGAGAAAGACGTCCAAGAGAACATCAAGGACTCTCTCAAAGACTCAGGAGAGGTACCTACAGAGACTGCCATCTGTCTTGTGCCTGCATCTCCTTGCAGCTCCTCCCATGCTCAAAGATCACTTCCTGGAGGGCTGCTGTGTGTGCAAAGCTGGGGGCAAAAAAAAAAAAAAAAAAGACACCAAGTTCCTGTGGGTAAGAGGGATCCATGAAGGAGCCCCACAACCTTCTCTTCTCTTTGCAGGACCTGAGCATTCTGGACAACTGGCTGAAGGATTTTCTATTCAACCCTTCATCTTCCAGCCTCTTGGAGCGGCAGAATTTCTTGCAGGTCTGGCATTTCCAGAGCAGGTCACAGCTTCCCCAGTGCAAACCCCCAGGGAGGTTTCTGCCCCAAAGTCCTCTGCACCTTGAGGGGTACAGAAGGCCACTTTTGGAAGACAGCATAGAAAGGAGCGGAGGCTGCAGTGGGAACAGACTCTGGCTACCTCCCTGGACGTGGCAGATGGGTGTGGGGACTCTTGCCTGGGGCTGGGAGGGGCTCTAGGGACGTGAAACCAGTGACAGGCTTTGCTGCTGTTCCCGGGAAGCCTTGGCAAATGGTCTGATCCCTGCCAGGCACTTAGCAGAGCTGCCACTCCTGGAACAGCTGCCAGAGCCCAGGGCAGAGCATCGGCTTTTCTTCTCGCAGGTCCTGCTGCCCTTCACAGAGTCCCAGAGACCAGACGAACGTGAGAAGGCTGTGAACATCATCAACTGGCTGATCCGATCATTTGTCAGCCCTTCTTCTGTGGGGGTAAGGAGCCCGGGGTCCAGACAACCTCCAGTCACCCCATCACCCCTTCCCAGCGTCCCAGGATAGTCTGCGGTTCAGGGCTTCCTTGGAGGGAAGCCTGGGCACGGGCTAGGGGACTCAGCAAGGCGCTCTCTTGAGTAGGACGTCTTTTCCCCTGTCTCTAAGGCTTCTCTCTGGCCCCTCTTCTCTAGGGCAGGAGCCAGCTCTGCTGCCCAGCCTGCCCAAGTCAGAGCTGTCCTGGAGCATGACGCGATCCCTGGCCTGGCAGCCCTGGGCTGCTGCCCAGCAGCATTGGGGTTCAGGGCCCGCAGGGCTCTCTGGCACGTCCCCTTCCCTGCGGCCACCTCCCCACTGCCTGCCACATGCCCGGTCGTCAGCCCCGGGGCACGTGCTGCTGCCCTGCAGGTGCTGCCCGCCTGTGCCGGGGGGAGCAGAGGAGCTGGGCAGGAGCAGAGGGCAGGTGGCTTGATGTGGCCAAAACGGGGAGTGGAGCTCGCAGAGGCAGGGGCGCTCCGCAGGCTGTGGGAGGGAGGAGGAGTGGTGGTGGTGGTGATGGGAGGGCAGGATGGGGGAGACGTCAGGTCCCAGTCCTCCTGTCAGCACCTCCATCCCGTGGGCTGAAAGGCACGGTGGTCAAAATCCTTCAGCTGCAGCCTGGGACGGAGTGAGAAAGCAGTGAGGGGAGACAGCCAGCCAGAGCTGCGGGCTGCGTCTGCTGGGCCGAAGCAAGAGGAGCTGGCAAGGGAGCCTGGGCCTGAGGCAGAGGAGCCTGGGCTGTGGGCTGGAGAGCAGGGAAAGGCAGCAGAAACAGTGGGGCTGCAGGGGAGGCAGTTCCTGCTTGGGACAGCTGTTACTTACCCATCCTGCTGCTGCTGCGTCGCATTCCCTTCAGGCTCTGCTCTCACCTTGCCACGGCTGCTGCGCTGGGTCAGGGGCTGCTGAGAGGTGCCCCTGCGCTGGGCGGAAGAGCTGGCAGCGTGCAGGGGCTGGGGCACGCACCTCTACAGCCCTCTGATCCCTGCTGGGTGCAGGGCTGGGCAGATCCTGCAAGAGCTCTGCCTGCGGCAGCACCCAGCCCTGCACCAGCTCTTGGGCTAAAGGGTTTGGCCCCAGCTGCCATGCTGTAGCCCCGCTACCAGTGCTTCCTCCCTCCCTCAGGTCTGCGTCTCCGGCAACCATCACCTTGGTGAAGAGGAGCTTTTCCAGGACCTGGGCAGGGTGGTGGGACGTCTCATCCTGTGCTGTGCTCCCAACAACGAGATGATCCGCTTTGCAGCTGCAGATGCTCTTCGATACCTCTACGAGTTCACCCTGCAACAAAGAAGTAAGAGAAACAATGACAAGTTGGGTCCTTCTGGGCAGAGAGGCCAAAGCAAGGCCAAGCAAAGCACCATGCCACCTCATCCATTTTCCTCAGCTAGAGGAAGGAACAAGAAACCCTCCCAATGCCAGAGTAGGGGAGCAGCTGTGCTGCATCAGCTGCAGGGCCCACGCAACCCAGCATCAGGGCAGTGTGTGCAGAAACAAGAGGACATGGATAAGGTGATAGCCATGCACCTCTCTGGGGTCCCTTAGCTCTTGCCTTGTGAGAAATAGCCAACGCTCGTGCTGTAGACACGTGTGCCGCTTTAAAAATGCGGGTACCTCACAGACCTCATCCAGGACTGTTACCTCCCTTGAAGCAGTGGTTCCATAGCTGCCCTGGTTAGCAGGGGACTGAAAAACTTCCTGCTGCAATGGTTGCCCATCCTAGCGTTTCTGTCCTGCTTCAGACTAGAAAGTCCCATTAAGCTCCTCCACTTCTCTGCAGCCTAAGAAACAATTTCCCCTCCTCAGAGATAAAAAGTCATTTTGTCACAGAAGGCAGCCAGGTTGGCCAGGAATGATTTACCATTGATAAAGCCATGGTGTTTCTCATCACCTTTCCCTATGGCTGCAATAGTTGCCTTTCCCCAGCTGTCGGGACCTCATCTCCACGACCTTTTAGGATGAAAGGAAGCAGCCTTGCAAGGGCATCAGTCAGTTCTGACACCTGACTAGTCTCAGGCACTCATCTACAATGAGTTCTTACGTGGACTGGGTTCTGTCAGTAATCCCTGACCCAGTTCTTCCCCACCACTGGCAGTTCTCTTCTCTGAACCCTTCCACTTCCCACATACTGCCTTTTTGGGTTGGAGCTCTGCCAGGAGTTGCCAGCTTAGCCAGGCCAGTCTCCTGGCATGTCTGCTCCCTTGCCCAAGTGTTGGGGTGGACCATCTTGTGCATGGAGGTCGCTGTCCTTTGGTAGTCTACCAACTTCCCTGACCTCCTTTGCCCTTCACAGCTGCTTCCCATAGGAGCCCAGCTGAAGAAGCTGAATGCTCACCTGAAGTCCAGGAACTGTTCTCTGCTGCTCTCCTTCCTCCCTCCTCTTGGGATTGGAACCCCACTATTTCATGGCCCCTACAGCCATGATTACCGTGTCGCAAAACAATTTTTCTGTATTAGTGAACAACAGATCCAGCTGTGCAACACACCGGTTGCTCCCTCCGGCGACTGTAGAAAGAAGGTCTCCCTGATGCCCTCCAGAAATCTCCTTAACTGCTTGTGTCCTGACACACTGCGAGCAAATCCTCTGCTTCTGACCCACACGCTCTCTCCCAGACTGTTGATTGTCCCATATATCTGAGGTGCTCCTTCATATAGGAGGCAATCCCCCCTTCTCATCTTCCTCATCTGTCCAGAAGAGCTTGTATCCATCCACCGCAGCACTCCAGCTGTGCGAGCCATCTCCCACATCTCAGTTATTCCAACTGTGTCTTACTTGCGCGACTGCATGCAGAACTCTAGTTCCTTAGAGTTTCCCGGGCTGTGAGCATTTGTATACATACGCTTGAGGCGGGTGCGTCTAATCCTTCTCCGTCATTCCCGAGGTCCCTCTTGTTCCCATCACTCGTCACCCTTTGCTTCACAGTCCTGTCCACCACTTCCTTCCCTTGACTGGAGGTTGTAACCTCCCTCCTCGCCCATTCCTAGCTTCAAGCTCTTTTCACCGTTTGGTAAGCTTGTTGGCAAAGATCCTACGTCCTACCAACTGTTCTGTGTTTTCTTCCCCCCTGTTTAGGCAGGACGCTATCAAAATGTAATCCAGAGCATCCACAGCTCCAAAGGGAATGGGAAGCTGGGAGCGCTTCCTGGCTTTCTTGGTACTGTGACAGCAGTGACATTGCTATGGTAATGAGCTCCTCCCTTACTGTGACTCTTGTCCATGGCATCAGCAGGAGACTTGAGTGAGCAAAAGGATCCAGAATCAGTGGGACTGGCATGGCTTCACTCTCCCTGGTGAGAGAGGGTTCCTGCTGTCCCTGAGCAGGGACTACCCGAGGGTGGCACTCCAGTGTGCCAGCAGCAGCTCCAGTGCTCCTGGCCACCAGCGAGCCCTGGTTCTCTGTAGGGCCAGCGTGCTGTGCCCATGACCCCAGCCCTCCTCCCTCACCCTGAGGGCCCTCTGTTCTCATCCTCTGCCCTGCAGTGACTGCAGCCCCTGTTTCCAGTTTTCCTGTGGGCAATGCTGCCGGCACTGCTGGGCATCTCTCAGCAGAGCTGCTCGCACGGCTCAGCTACGCAGCACAAGCAGGGCACTCGGTGTGACGTCTTCCCTCCCTTCCTTCTTCCCATAGGTGTTTGGCATATACCTCCAGCCCTCTGAGAGGACAGACGTGGTCCTCACAGCCATTGACGCCATGAGAGACTCCAGCATCTGTGACAAGCAGGTGGCCTGCAGCTTGCTCTACATGGCCATGAGAGACCCTGCCTCCTGGCTGATGGATGTAAGCAGCCTGCAGCGGGATTTCCCTGCCCATGAGACCTTTCAGGCATTTTCCCTCTCAAGCCCGGGTGTCTTGGGCACCTGAAGCCATCCATTTCAAGCCAGCAGAGAGGGATGGGAAGGGCAGCAGTTTCGGTGGTGGCTGAGGAGGTGGTTGCACTCCAGTGGCAGCACCATCCTCACCTGTGTCCCTCCAGACACAAAAGATCTTGGAGTGCGTCCACAGAAACATGGAGTTCATCTGCACGGTGACAGCCCGGCACAGCCTGGAATCACTCCTTTTCCTGCTGATCAAATGGTGCCCCAAGGATACGGTCATGAGCCTGTTGAAGATCACTCCATCATGCGACAGGTACCGGCCCCGGCAGCTCTGGGGGCTTGTTCCGTAGCCCAGGCACGGCGCGGTGGCTGAGGCTGCCCTGCTAACAGAACGCTCTGGCTTGCAGCACTGCCCTGGCCATGTGGGAGGTGATGCTCTCCCTGCCCAGCACTTGGGAGACGATCTGCAATGAGCTGCTCAGTGTGATCCAGGACCAGCTACCGCAAGGGCGGTTCAACTTCACAGAGGACACGCACGGCCTTCCCTCAGCTGTGAGTGACCAGAGCAGGTCTTGCTCACCTTCAGGGCTGTTCATGCCTCCCCAGGCCAACAGACACAGCCCCTCCTGTCTGCCCCCAAGCAGCCACCTCCTCCCGGACTCAGGGACACAGGCCCTTGGGGCCAGCAGGTGCCTGCCCAGCACCAGGCTCCCCTGTGCCAGCCACGCAGGGCTGCCCCGTGCTGCTGGGGCCCCGGTGCACAAACACGAAGTCTGCCCCTGCCCCGGCAGCACTCTGCTTCCCTGCTGCCTGCATCCCCGTGCCCTGCTCTGCAGACTGGAAACGTGGGGCAGGGGCAAGAGTTGGGGCAGGGGCTGCTCCCAGACAAGGGCAGGGGCGCAGACTGGGGCAGGGGCAGAGAGGTGCTGGGCTCAGGGCTGGGGCAGAAGCCAGAGTGCGGGCAAAGGCTGGGGCTCGGGCAGCTGCTTAGCTATGGCAGAGTCTGCGCAGGCTACAAGGCCTGAGCCTGGAAACCCAGGAGGGTCTGCAGGGTACGAAAGGCCGGCCATGCTAGCCCCGGGAGGCTTGTGGTGCCCACGTCAAAAGCAAGAGCTGAGCCCCCAGGGCTGCTGGGTCTTGGCCTTGGCCTGGAAGCCAGGTTGCAGTCTCCATCAGAGTTTCTGTGGCTCGGGCCAGTGCCTGAGCCAAACCCCACGTGCTGCCCGAGGGCTTTGGCAGTGCAACAGCAATGTCTTTGCAGTGAGAGTGGTCACTGTGTGTATTCCGCAGGCAACCAAGGTCCTGTGCAAGCTCACCCAGCAGCCCATCTGCCAGGGGAAACTAAAAGCACTCTTCACCAAGGTCTTCATGGGCCTGGTCTTCCAGATCTCATACACTGCAGAGTTCCTACAACACACCATGGAGATTTTCTGGACATATAGCGAATGGCATCAGGCCAATCAACGCAGCCCTTTCAGGTGCTCCATCCCCCTTCCCCTGCCATTCCCCTGGGCCCTCGGCCAGGGCGCATGCTCTGTCTGTGACTGGACTTCGCTCTGCGTGCAGGTTTGCAGTGGAGGCCATTAAAGCTCTGCTCTGTGCTGCTGGCTATGAAGAGCATGTCCTGAGCATCCAGAAGGAGGGCGGTTGGGACATGCTTCTCGGAACTGAGACCCACCACAGAGGAATCAGCTTGCTGGCCAGGTGAGAGCCCCTTTCAGGCAGCAGTGCCTCCGCAACCCCATCCGTCGTGGCTGAGAGAGGGTCCCCAGCGCGCCGAGGCACAAGGCTGCAGCCGCAGTGCTCGTGACAGAGCGGTCAGAGTGGAAAGGGCGTTCCTTGCTTGGGGAAAGACCAGGGTGCTGTGAGCAAGTAGTGTAGAAGCTGTAGCTGAGTGCAAACGCGTGTCCTGGCCTGGGGCGTCGTGACTGGGCTGGGCAGTGCAATCCCAGCAAGGCTTTGCCTGCCCTGCTCAGTCCCAGTGGTGCTTTTCTTTCCCCTTCCAGAGAGATGAGTAAGAGCCCAGTTGATCAGCGATCCTCCATGTTCCAGCACCTGCAAGGGATTCTTTGCTGTAGGAAGGAATTCCAGATAACTTTTGCCATGACTTTCTACGTTGAGGTAGGCCTGGTGACAAGCAGTGCCTCTCTGAGATGCTTCTGAGCCCTGCCCTTTTGCCGACATGGCTGCAGGGTGGGATGACAGTCACCGGAGCTGGGACAGAGGCGGTCCATTGTCAGTACCTCTGGCCTCGACCCATTTCTGCTGGGGTAGCACTCACAACCACCGGCATGTCCACAGGCAGAGCTGCCCCCAGGATGGGCTGCGTCAGGCCCCCATGTCCTGAGCTGGCAGTGGGAATCAGGAGCGGCACAGTGCGGGGAGTCCTGCAGGCTCTGCCAGTCTCTCGCTGCTGTCTTTGTTTCAGCTGCTGGCCTGCGATGACCTTGAAAAGGATTTGGGAGACCTGGTCCTCCTCCAGTCGTATATGACGTATCCATGCCACATAACGCAAGCGCTGGTATTCAGAGGCATCGTCACGCTGTCGGAAAAACCTGAGATGGTGAGCAAGGCGTAGTCAAGTGAAGCCACATTGGCAGCCTGGGGCTGGGGCAGCGGGTAACGCGGTGGCCTGGGCCTGGCTGAGAGTAAGGAGGTGGGTGTCAGAAAAGGGGGTGGCTGAGCAGGGGACACCGAGCCTTTGCTGTCCTGCCCTCCCTTCCCTACCCCTGCTCTCCCTCGTCCCCATCAGTGCCCATGTGGCCACCACCAGACAGGAGGCTGCTGCAGCAATTCCTGTGCCACCTGCCAGGAAGCTGGATGGGAGGCTGGTGCTCAGTGAACACAGCATTTTTGCAGGGTGGTCTTCCAGTGCTTCACCATAACAGAAATTCTGTGCTTCATACAGGCAAGAGAAATGCATATCCTGCTGAGCGACATCCTGAGGACTCTGAACAGTTGTGACACAGAAGTCAAGACGAAGGCCTTGCTTGTCTTCAGAAACCTGCTGGGACACATGAAGAGGAAGGAGGCCAGCCACATCACTCTGCAGCTGGCAGGGAAGCTCCTGCCACTCATCGACGACGTAAGGCTGCTGTGGGAGCCTGAGCCCCACAGATGGGTACTCTGCAGGGACAGCTGCCCTCCAGCCCAGCCCCGCAGGCAGGACTTGGGCAGGGCTGCTTCCCTCCTCACGCCCCTGGGCTCTCGTGGGACGGCTTCTGGGCTCTGCAGCCCAGCACGGCTTCTCCTCGGCAGGTCGATGCCTCTGGGTGACCCGATCCCCCTGCGCTGGGGCTCAGCCCCTGTGCAAAGCACCAGCAGCCCAAGAGCTGCTCGGAGCCACGAGGGCTCCCCCAGCTGCGCTGTCCAGCAGGACCAGACGTTCTCCCCAGGCACCGTGGCAGGGAGCTGAGGCTGAGCCTGCGGTGTGTGTCCTGCAGGCATTGCTGAGGGCCAGCCTGGTGTCCTCCTCAGCCCGTCCCCGGGGACTGCTGCTCTGACATAGCTGGTGGTGAATGCTGGAGGGCTGGGAGAGCACTCGGAGGCACAGCACCACCTGACGGAAACCTCTTGTGTGGCCTTTGCCGGGGACCATTGCCCAGGGCCATTCAGCCCCAGCTGCAGATCTGGCCCACGGCTCCTCTGTGCAGAATCTGACCCTGGAGCATCTCCCCTCACCTCCACCACGCTAATGCCCTTGATCACCGTGGGCAGGGAGAGGCTGTTGCTGAAATCCCCCTGTCTTCCTTCCTACCAGGAGTCCAGCCAGCTGCGAGAGCTCTCCATCTGCCTCTTCAGAGACATGATGGAGACTGTGGTGGGGAGAGACAAGAGACGGATGAAGAAGAAAATCCGGAGGGTCCTGGTCCCGCTCTTCTTCCATATGAGTGACCAGACCGAGAGTGTGGCCAAGGTACAGATTTCAAAGCTGAACAGTGACAGGGGGAGGGGTCACAGCGCTGGCCTGGGCATCAGGAGTGAGGGCTGCTGGCAGTCGTACTCTGGGAATGTGTGTAACCTCGGGGTCGCACTGCCCAAGTCACTGAGGACAGGGCAGAGCTCCCCTCATCCCGTGCACCGGTCCCACCGCTGCCTTCCTCCTCCCCCCCGAGCCTCCTGCTGCAGAGGTGGCCAGGGTGCTGGGGTCCCCTCCCAGCCCTGCTGCCCCCATTCAGCCCTCCCCCAGCACAGCCCAGAGGAAGGAAGGGTCCCTGCAGAGCCAGCACGAGCAGGCGAGGAGAAGCTGGCACGGACATTTCCCAGACCTGCCCTACTTGGTCCAGCAGGGCTGGGCAGCAGCCCGTGGCCACCGAACACACGAGTCCCTACAGGCTTCCCAGCTGTCCCTGCAGGTGTCAGAGGCCAGGGCTTTGATGAGCCCCAATCCTTGTTCCCCAAGGGCTGTGCCCAAGAGACCCCCAGATGTTTCGGGCAGCTCCCTAAGAGCAGGATTGAAGCCCTGCTCACAGAGATCACCCTGCGTCAGGCCAGGGAACTTGGTCTGTGCAGAGGAGTGCAAGGAGTGGAGAGCCAGCTTGTTCCCCAGCCTGGAGTGAGGAGAGTGGTGGGAAGGGAGGTGCGGTCAGAGGAATACTGGTCATGCATCCCAGGATCAACCCAGCTGGAGCCTCAGCCTAAAGGAGCTGGGGCAGCCCTGGCTGGGGAGCCAAGCGTCCTGCTGGGGGCTGCCCACGGGAGATGCTGCTGCCTCCCTCCTGCCCTGGTGTCTATGGGACTGCTACTCTCACGGCCTGCAGCCATGGGCCCACACCTCCCTTACCCTTCACTCTGCCCCCAGCCCTAGCAGCAGCTCAGCAGCTCTTGCGGATCTCTATTCTGCTGGCTGGCAGAGTGCGGTACATGAGGTGTTGGCTGCCCCATGTCCGTGCCTTGGGCATTAAACCCAGTTCAGACTCTGTTCGCAGCGGCCTCTTCCCATAACAAGCTGGGAACAGCTCGCAGCCTTGCCAAGAGGAGGGGGATGCCAGGTCTCCTTCTCAAGCTGTGGTGCCATCTCCCAGCTTCTGCTGCTTTGCAGGCCTCTGGGGAAGCCCTCCTCACTTGTGCAGACCTCCTGAAGAGGAAGAAGCTCAAGCAACTGGCCCAGACAAAGCAGACGTGGAGGATTGGAGAGACCTTGGTGAGGACAACCCCAAAGCCCCAGGGCCCAGGCTGGACAAGGGATGCCCCGTGCGCCCGGGGTGTGGACTGTGCAGCTGTTGCTCACTGGCCCTGCTCCAGACTGGAGCCCACAGCCTGGAGCTGCATCCTCCTTCCCGTCCCTTAAGCATGGAGCCCCCAGGGCTTCTCCTCCAGGTCCCTCTCCGCTCCCACCCCTGGGTGCTGAAGGAGACCCTGGCCCACCTGGGCCCTGGCAGCAGGACGGAGGGGCCTCAGTACCTCCGGGCCCCCTCTGCCTGTGGCTCTCCCTGAACTTCAGCCCCACGGGGCTCCTGGCTGGAAGAAAGGAATGGCCTGGGGAGGAAGGAGGGTGATGGGAACAGGGACTGGTCTGGCTGACTGGGAGAGGTCTGTGCTAGCCCCGTGACCTTGTGCTCTCTCCAGCTGGTGCAGGACAGGAGGAGGATGGAAGAATACCTGCATCACAGCCTGCCATACCTGAAGGACGCTCAGGCCACCTTGAGAGTGGAGGCCATCAGGTTCATCGGTGAGCCCCAGCCCCCAGGGTCCCTCTTCTGGCAGCCTGGCCCCAGTCCCTGCCACTGCACTGGCAGCAAGGAGCAGCCCTGTGGCTGCCAGAGCTTCGGCTGCCCCGTCCAGGGCCTGGGCAGACAGGGGCTCTGTGCCTCCCTCGCCCACCCCTGCCCACGTAGGTGGGCTTGGTGGCAGCCTTGCTCCGTCCCGCTGCCCTCGGGTAGTCTCCTTCCCTAGGGTCAGCCCTGCTGAGGGCGAGGAGGGCGTGCAGCTGAGCTGGCAGGGCCAGGGGCTGTGCTGCCAGCAACATGCTGGCGAGTGGGAGGTCTGATGGGAGGTCTGTGCCTAGGGCTTGGTGCGCGGCACCTGAGGGACCGAAATGAGGAGGAGCTACAGGATCTGTGCAGGGGTGAGTAGGGGCAGTGCTATGCTGGCTCGGGCTGGTGGGGCAGGGGACAGAGCCTGGGCAGGGTGTTGCTATGCCTTGTCCTGCTCCAGGAAAATGCTTCAGGGGTAGAGGAATGTGTCAGAGGCATTTGGGGCGTTTCTGAGCAGCAGCTTCCAGCTGATCCATTGGTCCCATGTGCTCCTCCTGGCCAGAGAAAGAGACAGAAGGGGCTAGCATGGGAGGGTCTCTGCAGATAGCAGTGTTTCACCACTGTTCTGTTTCGTTCTGTTGCAGCCCTCCAGCCCTTGGTGAATGACGCAGAGCCCTCCGTTCGTTCCCTGGCAACTCAGACCTTGCTGATTCTGGCACCTCTGCAGCCAACATCAGGATGGTCCCTACGAAGACTGTGCTGTGGGCTCTGCAGAGACAGGGAGAGGTGAAGGTCTCTCCTGGGGAAAATGGCTGCATGGGAATAAAGCTGAAACAACCAGCCCAGTCCCATGGTGTCCTTCACACAGGACATGAGCATGCTGAGCAGACAGCATCATTCCTGGCCTCTACTGCTGCCCACAGGACAGCTCATCTCTCGGCACACCCTGGCCCCAGTCTTGTTTTACAACAATTTTACCTCTTGTTTGGGCTTTCCCCCCAAAGAAGCACGTTTGCTCGCCCCCTGTGCAAGTATTTTTCTTTAGGGATGCAGAGGGTGAAGGGGAAATGGCAGACCCTGGAGAAATCGGGATTGCCTGGAGAGCTGCCCGGCACCCCCACTTCCCAGTAGCCCATGGCAGTACAGCACGCACTGACCCGCGGTGTCCTTGCACCAAAGCCCTAGCAGCGCTGCTGGACCACAAAACCCAGAGGGGAGGAGGAGGGAAACTGTAGGCCAACCTTCCCCTCCTGAGACATTCCAGGGCCTGAACAAACGCTCGGCCAAGCTGCCGAGTCGTCATTCATGCCGGTGTTCTGAAGTGGCCACCTCCGGCACGCTCCTGGCTTGCACATCCTTGCCCGTGAGCCAGGGGAGACGTTCCCCTGTGGGGAGGGAAGAGCTGTGCCCCTGTGCCCTGCCACACCTCCTCTGGGCTGCTGGGGCCGGACTCCCAGCCCTTTCAGCAGCTGGGCTGATCTGGCCACGGCCGGTGCCATCAGCCAGGCAGTGGAGGCAGCGTGTGCCAGGCTTCCCACGGCCGCCTTCCCAAGGCCTGGAAGGAGGGAGGGCATCAAATCCCCAGCAGCAGAGAGCTCCTCGCCACCCCAGGCCAGCAGCTCCCCCCAGCTCTGGGACCAAGCCCAGGCTGTCCCCTTGGGGTCCCTGGGGAACCTCTGCTCTGCCAGCACGCAGCAGGCACTGCGTTGGCAGGGAGAGCAGGAGGCAATGGGCTGGGAGTCCAAGGGATGCCTTGGCACACCGCTCGTTCCAGCAGCAGCAGCGCCGAGAAACCTTTTCTGTGCTGGAGTCCAGTCCCTCCTGTCACCCACACAGAGAGGTCATTTTGAAAGACAGCAGCATCTTTAGCCTGGCAGCTTTATCTCCAGTGCCAGTCTTGAGTTTCCATCAAGCACCCAGAGGCTGTCACAGCAGACGGAAATTACTGACTCGTCCAGAGCTACCTCGTTAGCACAGAGGTGAAGGCTTTGGGAAGAAACCTACAAAGACCCAGTGTTTCCTTTTATACCTAGTTCCAGAACTTGGAGAAAGAGGACCTCTTTCCCTCCGGTGGGATGGGGAGGAGAATCAGAAGGGAGAAAAGAAAAAGAAATGGAACATTTTGGGTTGCGCTAAGGACAGTTTACTGGGACAACTCAAAAAGAGAAGTTACAACAACAACAATGGTACTAATAAAAGAATATGCAAAACGAGTGATGCACAGTGCAACGGCTCACCACCTGGAACCTGACACTCTGCCGCTTCCCACACCGAGAGCAGAGAGCTCCCCCCAGCCCGCTCCCCATTTGTATAGTGAGCATGACTGCACATGGTATGGAATAGCTCCTTGGCTAGTTCAGGTCAGCTGCCCTGGCTGTGCCCCCTCCCAGGCTCCTGTGAAAATTAACTCTATCCCAGCTGAACCCAGGACACAGCGGGAGGGACTTTGCTCCCTCAGTCCCTGCCTTGAGGCCCATCCACTCAAGAGGTGCGGGAAGAGAGATTGCCGGTGAAGAAGGAAGCATAACAGTTGTTGAGTACCTCAGCCTTCTCCTCGTCTGCTGTTACCAGTCTGCCAGTTGTGTTCACGAGGCGGTTACCCTTCCTTTGACCTTCCTTTGCTGGCTGACATACCTAGAGAAGCCCTTCTTACAAGTCTTTTTTGGGATGTCCTGGTAGTGTGGGAGCTCCCAGGAACCTTGTGGCTCAGGTTCACATCCTCACCCCTGCACCAGCAGAGCCCCGCTGCCCCACAGCCAACCTGTGCAGACACCACACGGTGCAGGGTGCGTTCAGGGGTGGGGAAGCATCCCCCTGGCATGGTCTGCACAACAGACCGTGGTGCCCAAGAGTCTGAAGACCCCCCCTGCTCCAGGGCCTGGGAATGGGTGAGCCTGGGAAGGGCTGGATGCTCCCCCAGTACAGATGGAGCTGGTCACATTTGAAAGATCAGCCCTCCCCTGGACTGGTCAGGACTGGGGCTGACTTTTGAGGGTAAGAGCCAGCAGACGGGGTGGGGGAGGCTGTCTCAAGGACATGTGCTAGGCCCAGGGACCGAGTGAGGGACAGCAGCAAACTCACGGGGCTGCTGGGTCATGCTTCCGTCAGTGCCAGCCCCGACACAGGCTGCCAGCCCCCGTTTCGATGTCACTCTTCAGGAGGGACGATGGCATAAAGGCATGGGGAGTGGGAGGCACCAGTCCTTCTGCAGCCATTTCCCAGGCCTGCTGGAGCACCAGGAACCAAGCACCAGACCAAGAACGTCTGGCTCTGCACTGTGAGCGTGCTTCAGGTTATCCACGGTCTGGCAACAGTTTTGAATGAGCTGAACATTGTCATGTTTTGCGATGCAAACTCTAGCCCAGGTCAGATCCCATGTCACCTTCTCCTGAACATTCTGGGCTCTCCTTGTGCTCCCCACTGGCCCTCAGAGCTGGGTGCGCATCACTGCTGCGAAGCCCCGCTCTGGGGCTCTGTGGAGATGGAAGGTGCTTGAAGGGAATATGGTACATTTCCAAGGAGAGCAGATGTTCAGTTGTGCCTGAAGGTGACATGAATGACTCTCCAGCCTCTCTTCCTTGTGCCTGCTGGCTCCCCATTTCCTCCTCGGGGATTGTAGAGTGCTTCTTTTCCTTTGGATGCCTGCGTTTAGCACTTTCCTTTGAGTGAGTCCACTGTGGGCCATCTCTCACTGTGTGGGGCTCCAGTCACTGCCCGTCCGAGGCACACGCTGTCCATGTTGACCCCTGGGGTCTCCAGGCAGCTCCAGACTCTCTTCCTGAAGGACATCATGCACGTGTCACGTGCGACAGCCCAGGCCATGTACCTCAGTGGCTCCGTGACTGCTCACCATCTCCACTGTCACTAGACACCAGTGGGTAAGTCCCAAATCCAAGCTGCAGTCTCTGAAAGGCACCAGCAAGACAATGACTTTTTTGCTCCTGAATCCATGGAGCGACAGGCCCCTTTGGGGAGCATTTGCTCATGCCTGTTCTTGTCGCCAGCTTTGGATGAAGAGCGCAGTCTTCAGGCAGCGCGCTGGGGAGATGCCATTTTATCACGAGGAAGCTATGGGAGATGCAGCTGTGATGCAGTCTTTGAAAGGTTTGTCATCTGAGAGTCAGGTGACACAGAGAAGGTACATTCATCCTTAGCAGTAAAGTCAATCCAAACATTTATGTTCTACAGATAATAATAATAATGACCATGATAAACGAACAAAGCACGTGCCTGCAATAGGATACCATGGGACCCATTTGTGTAGAGAGAAGTTTGTAACTACCGAAAAATGTCCATTAAAACACTTTCCTAATGGCATCCTTGAGATCTTGGTTCCTCAAGCTGTAGATGAGGGGGTTCACTGCGGGAGGCACCACCGAGTACAGAACAGCTACCACCAGATTGAGGGAATGGGAGGAGATGGAGGGGGGCTTCAGGCAGGCAAATGTGGCAGTACTGACATAAAGGGAGACCACGGCCAGGTGAGGCAGGCACGTGGAAAAGGCTTTGTGGCGTCCCTGCTCGGAGGGGATCCTCAGCACAGCCCTGAAGATCTGCGCATAGGACAGCACAATGAAAACAAAACACCCAAAAGCTAAAATAGCACTAAATACAAGAACCTCAAATTCCCTGAGGTATGAGTTGGAGCAGCAGAGCTTGAGGATCTGAGGGATTTCACAGAAGAACTGGTTCACGGCATTGCCTTGGCAGAGTGGCAGTGAAAATGTATTGGCAGTGTGCAGCACGGCATAGAGGAAACCACTGCCCCAGGCAGCTGCTGCCATGTTGGCACAAGCTCTGCTGCCCGGGAGGGTCCCGTAGTGCAGGGGTTTGCAGATGGCAACGTAGCGGTCATAGGCCACGAGGGTGAGAAGAAAATACTCCACTGACATCAAGAAGAGAAAGAAAAAGACCTGAGCAGTGCATCCTGCATAGGAATATGCCCTGGTGTCCCAGAGGGAGTTGGCCATGGATTTGGGGACAGTGGTGGAGATGGAGCCCAGGTCGAGGAGGGAGAGGTTGAGGAGGAAGAAGTACATGGGGGTGTGGAGGTGCTGGTCGCAGGCTACAGCGATGATGATGAGGCCGTTGCCCAGGAGGGCAGCCAGGTAGACTGCCCAGGAAGAGCCAGAAGTGCAAGAGCTGCAGCTCCCGCGTGTCTGCAAACTCCAGGAGGAGGAACTGGGTGATGGAGCTGCTGTTGGGCATTTGCTGCCTCTAGGCATCGGGGTCTGTTTAAGAAGGAAAAGACAGTCAGAAGTTTTGAGAGATTTTTCAAGGAAAAAACCCTAAAATCTTCTGACAAAAATGGAGCATCAGCACCTAGTTCCCATTGAAGACATCTCCAGGCAGGTCCTACAGGGTCACTGTCAGAAAAGAAGCTGACCTGCACCCCCACCCAAAGCCCAGAGACCAAGGGCACCACGTACACGTGGAGACACAAGGAGGAATATCGCAGTACTCCCACCAGATGAAGCAAAGTGACAAGGACAGACAGGCATGCAGCGAAGCCTTCTCCTTACCTCCCTGTACTCACCACCTCACAGACAGTGGCACTCCCGGGCAGGTGCTTTTAGCCACGTTGTTGTGTAGCACGTTGGAAGACGCATGCACCTCTCCTTCTGGAGGTCCAGCTGCCAAGGAGGTGTCTCATGTCCTGGGCCCCACAGCCTTGGGAGCAGAGGCTCTGCTGAGTGGGAGAGGAGTCCAGAGGATTCCTCAGGAGAAGGTGTCTGCACCGCAGGGGATGACAGGCAGGTGCTTGAATCACCCACCTCCCACGGCGTTTCTGCGAGTAGTTGACTCTCCCTCCCTCTTCGTGTCTCTGCTGCCTGGAGCAGTCCCTGCTGGCATCTGCTTCTCGGTCCCCACGTCTCTGCCGTGTCCTCGCTCACAGACCCCATCCCACCCAGTGCGTGCTCAACTCTGCCCTGCAGATGCCTCAAGCCTGGCATTTGTACTGCACTCCAAGTGAAATCTTGAGGGTCCTGGGAGGCCAAAGGACTGTCCCTTCGTGCAGAGTGAGGACAACCCGTCTGTCCACCAGGCCTGATCTCAGCCAGGGACAGCTTGGCCTCATTCAAGTTGCCCACATGCAGCAGCCCACTTACTCCCCGTCTTCTCTGTTGGGCTCCCAGATATGAGAAAGACCTTGATGAAGAGCTGTGTGCTTCCATTCGGATGTCCTAGAGGTGGGGTGTCCTGAAGGGAGACTCAGCTTCTTCCCACCCCATGCACTGCATTGCCCAGAGCCCCGCTGGTTAGAAGGGGGATTGGACATCTTCCTGCCATGGAGAAATCTGCATGGCAGGATGCAGAGGGTGAGTGTCTGAGCTGCAGCTGAAACCCCCAGCCCCAGAGAGTCTCAAAACCAGAACAGCAGCAGCATGGGCAATTGGGGACACAAGGAGAAATACCACAGTGCTTTTGCAAGGGGAGGCAATGCCAGGAAGGGACATAGTGACGCCCAGGAGAGACTACTCTGCTGGAGGTTTGGCTGACAAGGAGCTGACTCATCATCTGAAAACACTGACATGAAAAAGCTGTCAGGGAGGTGCTCCCATTGCCCTACAAGACTATTCTGTTAGCAATGTCCTCTCATTCCCTACCCATGTCTCTGCTGCCTGGAGCAGTCCCTGCTGGCATCTGCTTCTCGGTCCCCACGTCTCTGCCATGTCCTCGCTCACAGACCCCATCCCACCCAGTGCGTGCTCAACTCTGCCCTGCAGATGCCTCCTGGCAGCAGGACACTGCCCAGGGGCATCTCTGTGTGTCCATGGTCTGAGGAGCAACTCGGACAAGTCCGAATGAGAGCTGGGGTCTCAGTGCCTTCTCCAGAATAGAGAAATAAATTCCTATTCCCCCACTGCCCGCCCAGACAACCAAGAGGAGAAAACACAAAGCACAGACTCCTTTCCTTTCATTTAACCACCACCTTGGCATTCCTCTTCAAAACTGCCCTCAGAGATGTCCTGGGGTGATGTGGAGCTCCGAGCAGCCCTGGCCCACGCAGCACCCTCCCAACAGCAGAAGGACCCTGCCCTGCCGGGGGTTGCTCCTTCCACCCACAGCTTCTCCCCAGAGTGCCGTGGGGAGCAGAGCCCCGGCACACAGAGCCCTGGGGTGCAGGGACCCTGCTCTGAAGGACAGCCCTGGGCACCCCTGGGTGCACGCCCGGCTTCACACCCCTGCAGACAACCCCGGGAAAAGGGACCTGTGATGATGCCCTGTCCCTCAGAGGGTGCAGCAGGGAAGCCCTGCTCTGCTGCACATCCTTCTCCACGCGAAAGAAACCCTGAGAGCCATCCTGGCAGATCCTATCTGCTCTGGGATGTGCCAGCTCTAGGAGACCCCTCCAGGAAACTCCGGTACATTGCCCTGCAGCCAGAGACTTACTGGGTTATGAGCTGTGATGATGATTCTTCCCCAGTGAGCTCTCGGCATCCTCCCACTCCACACTGCCTGTAACCTCTCTCTTGCTCCTCGCCTCTCCTCTCACTGCCTGCAGGCAGTGCTGCGCTTTGCAGAGGAGCTGCTCCTGGGCAGAGCTGTCTTTGTGCAGCGCTGCTCCTTTGCCACGAGCTCCCCCCGTCCCAGGAGCCCAGCAGCAGAGGGCCAGCCCAAGGCAGCCCTTTCTCTGACCCCTCTGCGCTCCCTCCACGTGTCCCTGGGGCTCCAGGGCTGACAGAGCCTGAAAGGCAGCAGGGTCATCCCTGGGGAGCGTGCTTTGGAGTCCTCAAAAGTAATCACTAATGGTCCCTCTCTCAACAGCAGAGAGGGACTGATTCCTGCGGCAGAAATTGTTCTAACAGAGCATGGTTGTCTGCGAGAGGCGTCGATGTTCCCCTCCGGACACCGCCGTTCCTGTCCCGTAACAAAAAGGACAGGCGGGCAGGGAGGGGTTGGCTTCCCCTTTGCAGAGCTGTTGTTCGGCTGAGGCAATGCAGGCATGTCATCCCCAGCTGGAAGAAGCAGGATTCAGCTCCCCCCATGCAGCCCACACAGCCAGAGGAGCTGGGATTCCTCTTGCTTCAATTCCGGGGGGGACAAAAGCATTGCCTGCAGGTGAGCCCCTGCTCTGATTCCCTGGTCTTTGTTCTGTGGGCACTCGGTTGCTCACCCACAGACACTTGCTGATGACTGAGGGGCCAGGGTTCGTCCAAGACGTATGCAAGTGTTTGCAAGCTCTGGTGGAAAATCTCTGAGAATACCCACAGCCTTCCCGAGCCTCAGCTGAGGTCCAGAGGGGGAATGGGGATATCCTTGGCCATCCTGCGTGACACTGGACCTGCACGTTCAGGGCACCTCAATGCACCTTGTCACATATATCTCTGGAGCACATGGAGCTCTTGGGCTGACCAAGCACAGGGGCGCACCAGAAGGAGACCCCGGTGTCTCTCTCTCCACTGCATTGACTAGAGTACCAGTCACGGCAAAGCTAAGACACGTCCACATCCCTGTGCTGAAGACACCTTATTTATTTTCATTTACTTAATGGCATCAAGAAAAAAGCCTCCAGTGCCACGCCAGGTGCCTAGAGTGCCAAATACAACTGCACTCAGCAGGCAAACACAGCACAGGACCTCCAGGGGAGCCGTGCCCTGGTGGAGCTGGTGTGGGGCAGGCACCCAAGGGCCTGCCAAAGGGGTCCGGTGCCTGTCTGCCATCGCCTGAACAGCAACACCACGCCACAGATGCAAGGTCCATCCCTTGGTGGTGCCGCAGGACAAGGAGGCAGGCCACAGCAGGGTGCCCAGCCCTGTGCTTGTGTTCTCCACCCGGGACCGTTCTCCTCTCTCTGAACCTCTCCTCCCATGCCTGATGGCGTGCGGAAGGAAGGTGATGATGGCAATGTCCACAGTCACAGTGGGGATGGACCAAAAGGTGTCCACCTCCAAAGACTTTCTCTGCAGCACCCTCTCCTTGCTGGAGTTTGTCCTACAAGCCCCACAGCCCTGCAGCATTTCTGCAGAGTCACCAAACGCCTCTCTGGACACGGTGTCATTCCCCAGCCGTGTTTCTCTGGCCTTGGAGACAGCAGGGCAGTCTGTGGGCAGCTCAGTTCCTTGTTGCACGAACTTCTGTCAAACACTCTAGCGTGTGAAGCAGCGTGGGGTCCTGGGTCCCTGTTACCGTATCTGCCTGCAAGGAGTCTGTGCCCAGCCCCGGTGCCACGGCTGGGATGCTGCAGCCCAAACGTGCACAGGCAGGAGGAGCTGGAGCCTCACAGCACTGTGAAGGTTTTGGATGAAATTAGATGTGGTGGGACAGCTTGCTCACCTGGGGTGCTGCAAAAGAGGGATAGAGGCTCTGCAGAAGAGAGTGCCAGGGAAGGTGAGCATGGGGCTGGCCCTGTGTGAAGGGGCAGCTCGGATGTGTGGAGCTCTTCCAGGATGGGTTAGCTTCTGTCACTGAGGATTAGAGGAAGCAGGAAGGGTGACATCGTGCTGGCAGTTCTGAACCTCTCCATGAGGGTGAGGAAGCAGGAGAAGTCTTCTGTCAGCAGCCCAATGAAGACTGCAGGTCAATGAGCCAGTTCCTGCTGGGGACTAATTGCCCTGGCATCCATGGACCAGGTCCAACAGGGTGCAAACAGTCTGGAGGATCTCGGGACAACTTCTTCAGACAGCTCCTAGGTGGGCCAGCAAGGGCCCTGGGTGCTTCACCTGGCCCCAGTACTGGCAAACACGGAAGATGTGGTCAGGGATGTGATACTCGGTGTCATCCTTGGCTGTAGTGACCATGAAATGGTGGGGTCCCAGATGCCGGGGGGGTGAGGAGAGCAAGTGGCGGAGCCTTGGGCTCCAGAGGAGAAGACTTTTCCTTAGGCAGGGGACTGATACTGGTGGGGTGTCCCAGGCCCTTGTGCCTGAAGGCAGGAGTCTGGAGAAGAACAAGCAGCAGTGGAGGGGGATCAAGTCAGGTGAAAGGCAGAACATTAAAGCAATTAAGTTTACTAAGAGTAAAGAAATGAGTTTTATGACCATCAAGAAGAATAAGAAGAAATGTTTTTAGAGCATGCTACTGTTAGTGTCTTTAGTGAAAGTAGAACTAAGGCAAATTATGTGCTGGGCTGAGCCCAGGTGGGAGCTAAGCCCTGCTCCCCAAGCTGGGCAGGCAAATCAGAATAAGGGACTGCTGCTATCAGTTTTCTTTCCCTCCTCTGGCTTTGGTGAGGGGACTGAATCGCCTGTGTTTTTTTTCTAGAGCCATAGGACGCCTTGGGTTGGAAGGGACCTTAAATGTTAGGAGGCTGTGGCATAGGCAGGCGAGAGGGGAGAGCCGTCCCTGGGTGGGCTCGAACCACCAAGCTTTCGGTTAACAGCCGAACGCGCTAACCGATTGCGCCACAGAGACTCCCGAAGGGGGCTCCCTGGGGCTTCCCAACGGCAGGCAGATGTTTGGCCATCGCCAGGGAAGCAGAGCTTCCTCACGCGTAATGGTGACTTGGGAAGAGCAACACCACAACCCTCAATGCCCACCCTTCATCCTTGTCTCCCTGAGCGACGGACCTCCCCTCCCACGGCATTCCTGGTCGCAGTCCTGGCCCGTTCCCTGCCCGCTGCAGACCACCCATCTGCAATGCAAAGGCGGGCACCAAATTCACTCCTCCTGGAGCCTTGCACAAGTGCTTGGACCTCAAGAAGCACAAAGGGGCCTCGGGGAGGTTCTCCCCTCCACAAGATGTGCTTCCTCAACTGGGGTTTTTAGCATGCATGAATGGTGACTGGAGAAACGTGGTCATCCCCTGACAATGAGATGGAAAGCCTGAAGAGCTTCTTAACTTCTCAGTTAGTGATTAGGCGGTGACTGGCAGTGCCTAGGGATGCCAAAGAGGGTGGAGGGAACTCGGCAAGAAGCAAGGCGGTGGTTGAGGGTTTTAGCACATCCTTCCAACCATGTGCGAACCTCGAAATGGGAAGCCGTTGATGTCTGTGGGTGGAGGAGGAATAGGTCTGCCCTGGGAATGTGACTGAAGGACTCTGAACAAAGGAGAGGTTACCATCATGTGTGCGTGCCTCACCCGGGGAGATGGGGAATGCCCTCTGCTGTGGCGTGACCAGACAGTGCTCAACATGCTCCATGAGCTGACCTGCCTCTCGTCCTCCCCTTCGCTCCCCACACTTGGATGGACCTCAGGAAGCCTTTGGCTTCCTTCTAGGCTGGTGCATTCTTTCAATATCTGCAGTTCAGGAACTCGGCACCAAAGGCCTCGTTAACAGGCAAAGTGCCACAAGAAGCCACATAATAGAATTCTAGAATCACAGAATAGTTTGGCTTGGAAGGGACCTTTCAAGTGTTACCAGAAGTCAGCACTTCAGAAACTCTCTAAGACTCCATTTTGGAGTTTTAGAAAGCAGGCATTCTTCATTGCATCGCTGGGTGCATGGGGGATCGTTCCACCTATCGTGCATACCAATTCTTTCAACAGTTGAGATTATATACAAAATGGACATACATAGTCATGATTTTTCCTGGAAACAACTCACACATTCATCTGAATTCCAGGAACTCATTAGTATATGTAAATGTCCTTGGCGCAGGCGCACTCGAGATCTTTGGTGATCTTCAGGGGTCCTCTGGTGGTCTTTGATAGTCTTCCTCACTTGTCCACTAGTCGACCCTTTTCTAGTGATTCTGCGCGGTTGGACACTTTACATGTTCGATACAACTTATGCTAAAGAATGTTGATTAGTACCTCTACTATCCATCTTTTCTCGCTAGACATTCTTTTGTCACAAACCACATTGACACTCTGCAGCCGTACCCGGGAGAAGGCAGCCATTGTGTCCTGTCCCTCTGACAATGCAGCAGGGAAGCCTTGCTCAGCAGCACGTCTTCCTACAAACTGGACAAACTGTGAGGGTTGTTCTGACAGACGCTTTGGATGTGCCAGGTTTTGGAGACTCCTCCAGCAAACTCACGCATGTGCACCGCCCTGCAGCCGGAGTCTTCCCAGAAGTCCTTCTCCCACACTGGGAGCTCAGCTGTCCTCCCACTGACCTCTCTCTGCCTCACTCGTCTCCCCTCGCTACCTGCAGGCAGTGCCTTCAGCCCTGCTGTGCTTCGCAGGGGAGCTGCTCCTGGGCAGAGCCGTCTCTCACAAGCGCTGCCCACTTGCTGGGAGCTCCCTCTGTCCCAGGAGGCCGGCCCAGCTCAGGAGCAGAGGACCAGCCCAGGGCTTCACTTTCTCTGCCTCTTCGGGGCTCCCTGGAGATGTCTCAGCTCCTGAAAGGCAGCGGAGTCACCCTTGGGGAATGGACTTTTTAGCTGACTGCAGTAATCACCAATTGTCCCTCTCTAAAGAGTGGAGAGAGAGCGATTCCAAAAGCATGGTTTGTCCTACCAGAGCGCGGATGTCTATGAGAGGTGTAGATGTTCCCCTCTGGGCACTGATATTCTTGGCCCATCACAAAAAGGACACACAGGCAGTGACAGGGAGGTGTTGGTTCAATGCTCTGGCTGGGCAGGGATTCAGCTGAAGCAATGCAGACATCTCATCCCCAGCTGGAAGCCCTTGGGATGAAGCAGGATTCAGATCCCCCCATGCATCCCACAGACCCACAGTGTTACGGGATGTCAAGACTGGCCACCGCTTCCAGGCACTGCAGCCAAGGACCCCTCCTACCATGCCCCTGGAGCCCAGACCAGTACCACCAGTACACTCCTGCCTGGCTGCTGGAGCCCAGCCCGGTGCCTGGGCATCTGGAGTCTTTGCCCAGGCTGAGGGATGCAGCTGCCACTTTTCCGCTTGCAGCTGCAACTTCTAGCGAAGCTGAGCACGCATCCCAGAGATGCACACACACACACAGACACACCTGCGGAGAGGACACTGACACGGCCAGTCACACAGACTGCCATAGACGAGGCGCTGCCGTCAACAGTACCCTCATGGAGGACTCTCATAAAACACAGAGACAGCCATGTCCCCTCCTCCTCTTGGGCTGCCAGAGACAGGAGGTCACTAATGGCAGGCACACACACAACACACTATACGTTCACAAGCACACGCGTGTTCATGGATCCCCAGAGTACTGGCACAGCCTCTCTGCCCTGCCAGTACCCCTGCCCAGATTCCGGCCCTGCGACCCACCCCACGAGTCGCCTACTTGCTGACTGGTCCATCTTGGTGCTCCCTGCAAACATGCAGCACTCACACATTTGTGCTGCAGGAACCCCACAGCCACCCAGCACAGACCCTCTGCCCACCTGATAGCCCAGCCAGGGCCCGGCTGCACTGGGACCCACGCCAGTAGCTGGCACCACAAGCCAGGGGTGCCTACAGCCCCCCGGTTGACTCCAGTAGCTGGCACCCAGTCCACCCACGCCAACCCCCCCAGTAGCTGGCACATAGTCCTTTCAGTACACATCCACTCAGGATAGAGAGTGACATTGTGCAGAGAGATCGTTAGGAAAAGATTTAATAAGAACATAGAAGAAGACAGGACAGACATCATCTGTGTCCTGCTACCAATCACTTGTCTCCAGCCAGAATCCGGTGTCATCAGGCTGTCCGTCATCTGAAACTTCTTCAACCAGATTAGAGGGGACGAAGCCTCTTGTGCCGTCGGTCAGCTCTCCCACGTACCAACCGTCTTCGTCCATGTCTCCAAAGACGTACACGTATTGTCCAGCAACTAGAGGAAGCTCTAGTTCAGGCCGCTCGTTGGGACCACTGAAAGGATCATAGCTGTATCGAGCTATGAACGCTCGCAGCACCGCCGGTTGTTTCCTCATAGCCGCCAGGAGGATGGACTCCTTGTCTGCAGCCCCGTCAGCCTGGCACGGCCTGGAAATGATACCGTTGGATCTTTCTCTTTCCAGCCCTTCAACTTCCTGAGGTAGCTGCTGGCCTTCCTCGTTTAGCTTCTGATCCCAAACCAGCTGGGCTTGAAACAGTTGCAGGGTTTCTTGGTGTTCCCCGCGTGCTTCTGCCTGAGCCCTCGGCAAACACTTGCCTTGCTCTTCTTTCCTCTGGAGCGCTAACTTTGTCTCCTCAAGCTCCTTCCCCAGCTGTTGACTCCTTTCTGCCATTTCTCTCATGGCTTCCAGTTTGCGCTCCAACTCTTCCAGCTGGGTTTGAAGACAGACCTTCATCTGGATGGCAGCATCTCGCTCCGCTGCCACTCGCGCCAGTTGCCCTTTCAGGTCGGCATTTTCAGCTCGAACGTGTTCCGTCAAACCCACCTGCCCACGGAGGCGAGCATTCTCTTCAGCCAGGCGGGTGTTTTCATTTGCCACCTCCGAGAGCTGCACCTCTAACTCCTCACCAGTTGGGCTGTGGGCGCTCACATGATCAGAGGCCTCTTCACCTGCAGCCACTTGGGCCTGAAGCTCCTCAGCTGCCTTCTCTGAGAAGTCATGCTGCTTGTCTTGTGCCAGCAAAGCTCCAGCAGGCTCTCCCATTTCTCCACCCCTCTGCTGAGGAAGCGATGCCATGCACAGTTCCCCAGTGGGGCTTTGGATGGGCAGTGGCACTTGAGTATTGATCAGGCGATCGGTGGTCACCTGCAGTTGCCTGGACCTTTCTTCCAGCCGCGAGGCGAGGGCAGCTAGGCGAGCTTTTATCTGCCGCAGCCTCTCTGCCTCCTTGCGCGCTTCTGGAGAGCCACCAGGCGCTGCTGCCAAAGGTCACCAACGGTTGCGTTCCCTGGGTCTGCGAGGGGCGGCAGCCCCCTGACCCCGTTGCAGCTGCTGCCTCCCTTCCCTGTGCAGAAGCAAAGACAGCGACTGCCACGGCCCGGGTGGCTGAGCGTGGCCTTATATACCTGTCCTGGCCCCTGCTCACAATGAGGGGTGGGGCAGTATGGCCTTTTATGGCATGTCCTGGCCCCTGCTCACAACGAGGGGTGGGGCAGTATGGCCTTTTATGGCATGTCCTGGCCCCTGCTCACAACGAGGGGTGGGGCAGTATGGCCTTTTATGGCATGTCCTGGCCCCTGCTCACAAAGGAGGGCCGCGGCATGTTACGTAAGAAAATGCCAAAAGACAAAGATGTCTTCCGAGACATGAGCAAGAGAACTTGAACGACTGACCTCTTCCGTAGAAGCGGGTTTGCTGCTAGAAGAAACCAGACCAAACCGGCTGAAAGCGGCAAAGTGGCAACAAAATTGTGCAAAGTCAGCTAATATGACGCGCGGAACAAACTTTACAACTCGGAGAGTGAGTTATAAAGCAGGCATGTTTTTTTCAGCGCTGGGTACACGGGGGATCGCTCAACCTATCGTGCACACCGTCAAGCTCATTAGTGAAGTTTAAATAGATGGGTGATATAAATATGCATCCTATTTCCCGGAAACCTTATACATATTCATTACATTTCCGAGAAATAATTAACATGTGCAAATGTCCTTCGCGCAGTCGCAGTTGTTGCCTTGGGTGGTCGCCGCATGTTCTTCGGGGGTCTTATCATCCTCTTCCTCGCTTAACCGTTCTTTATCCTTTTCAGTATTTTGATATTAAACTTCTGTTTTTCCTTTGTTCTTTTTCTATCTTTCATGCCAAGTAATCTTTGACCTCCAAAAGTGCTGTTCGCATGCCAACAAACCACCCCTTATCTTCTTACTTGCATTCTTAGTTTCTCTCGTCCTCGAGTCCATATGTCTGTTTTCCTGTGTTCTCACAAATCTGTCTACACATCCTTTAATTACTTTGAGTTACAGGATGTCTTATCTCGTTAAAGGAAACCATATATTTTGCTTATACCTACTTATTGCTTACAAACTACAAAATAGAATTGACATCTGGAATATATATATCAACTACCATATATCAAATAAACTTGCATTAAATGTGCTTGCACGGGCGGGGTCGCGTGTACAAATGCTCAAAAGCGAATGGTAACAGGCGCTATCATGGCCAAAGCCAACAGTTTGTGTAAATTGTAAATAGGAACACGTGAGTAGTTTTAGGGTTGCGTATAAGGACTCAAGAGCTGTAACACGGGGTCCTCCTCACGCTGCCAGCCGAGAGGCACCTTCATTGCCAGCAATAAAAAGGGGTTACAACTAGTGTGCACTTCTGCTGCCTTCTTTCCGGTACCGGCACACGAACTAGAAGAGAAGATAAAAATGCAAACAAATCCACTTTGGGAACATCTCTGAAGTCCCAACCCTGCCGCAGAGAGCCTGGGAGCTCTGAGATCCCTCCCTCTGCTCTGCATTTTGGGATTGGGGGTGAAATCACCCCCGTCAGAGGCGTTGTTTTGATGTTCTTTACAGCCTAAAGCACCCCACGGAGCAGGGGCTACACCAGGACACCTCAGGAGGGATCACGCTCCTCTGGAGCAAAAGCTTCGGTGTTCCTAGGACTCTGAGGAGGCACGGCATGCCGATAGCTCCCTTTGTTCAGGGAACTGGTCAAATGACCTGTCTCCATTTCCCTGATGGTGTCTGAGATGCCTGGCTCGTGTGCACACTCTGTGGATGCTGAAATGCCTTGAGCAACCTGGTCTGATGTCAGAGCTGACCCTGCCTTGAGCCCTAGGTTGCACTAGGGGCCTCTGAAGCTTCCCCCACCCTGAATTGTCCCATGAGGCTATGACTTAGATGCCATCTATTTTGAGAAGCAGGTACATATTTAGATGTCTTCACCTCCCGCTGAATCCCTTTTCCTAAGGAACACTGCGGGAGCTTGCAACACAAGCTCCTGGAAGTGGCTGGGAGGGCCTGGCTGGGGGTCTCTAGCTGAGCCTCCTGCCCAGAAGGAAACGATCACCCTCCCTGCGATCAGGTTGGCTGCAACGCTCCAGAGTGAAAGCTGAAGGCCTCCAAAGATGGAAATCACGGACACCCTCTGAGGGTCCAGCAGGTTTCTAGGGTGTCTTGGGACCACTTCTTCACACAGGTGCCAGGTAGGCCAACAAAGGTGATGCTCACCTGACTCTGGTCCTTGCAGAAGAGGGAGTGCTGATCAGGGTGTGAGAGCCTGAATTGTTACCTCGAGCTATCTGTCTCAAAGATTTTTTGTTGTGAGAGACTGGACTGTCACCTCAAGCCATTCATCTCAAGGATTGTTTGCTGTGAGGAGCCACTTATCCCAGAGATGGCTTGTTTAAGCAGGGCACTCCTCTGTCCATCAGGACGATTATCAGGCCACTGAGGCATCCAGGGGAGGAGACAGGCCGGAGCCGGTGAAGCATGCAGGAACGTGGAGACTATCACTGTCGTGGAAACTGCAGTCTTTGAGATAAGGTACTGGTTTCTGGTGTTGATCACGCGAAGGCTGTGTGATAGGTGAAACCTGCAGCGCGTGAAGAGTGCATGAACAGTATGTATGCGCGTGCATCAGACTATGTCCTACAAAAAAACCATGGAGACAAGCCGTGGTGTGCACCCCTCACCGAAGAATTGAAGACTGAGGACCAACGGGATGCCGCTGGATCCATGGTGGTGTGACGGTCTGACAAATTATAGTCAATGTCTCAAACATTCGTTAAAGAACTTTGGTGGAGAAAACGGCCTCTGCAAAAATGCTGGAGTTTTGTGAACAGCACAACGTGGCCAGAGGAGAGGGCCCCACGGAGGGTGGGACCGCACTTCTCCAAAGCCGCAGTTCCTTATCTTAAGTGACCAGGAGAAGGAGCACAGCATATGTGCCTGGAGGAGGAGGCCCCACGGAAGATGGGACTGTGCTTCTATCTTAAGCGGTCATGCCAGCAGAAGAAGAGAGGCAACTCCGCAATGAACCCCCCCACAAAGCTCACCGACCGATTCCAGAGAACCCCGGCAACGGGAACTGCACATGTCAAAACCATCGACTAACACACTATAAAAGAAGGGAGAACGAGTTCTCAGTGCGCGCCCTCCGGAACTGGATCTCTACGCTGGCTGGACCAACGCTGCACCCAGGACTGGTGAAACCCTTCTCTTCTCTCTTTCTTTCTTTCTTTCTCTCATTCTCTCTCTCCCTCTTTTCCTTCTCTCTTTTCCACAGTCCCTACACCTCATCCTTTTAAACATAAACCGTTGACCAAGTCTGAGACTAGGAGTGAGTGGATCTAGCCGCCCCTGGGCTCCTCTTTGAGAAGGAGTCCAGAAAGCAAGGGGGTCTGCTCTGAACCTCGTGACTCAATGGGAGAGCTCTCCTTCCGATACATTTCAGGTTCCTTTCTTCATTTCTTTTTCTACACCTCCCTTCTCTTTTCAAACAGCGGCTTAATGACATGTTGCAAGGTTCATATTGATAAGTTCACTTCTACTTGGGCAAGGTTAGCTAGGCTGAATAAATGTTGATTGTTGTTTGAACTCCCCTGGTGTCGTTTCACCTTCATTCTGACAAAGGAAATCCACGAACCCGAGTCGCTCCAACTTTGGGACGCGACAGGTGGTGACTAGTCTTGCAACTCTATCCCGACTGCTTGCTTGATTTCTGCCTTTTCTTCCAGTCTATCCTAGCGCTACTGTTTTCTACTTTTGATAATTAAAGCTCTTTTGGGTATACAGCGTTTGACCTTGCTTGCGTCTTAATCTTGCTCTTGGGATCATATCGACACCTTCCCCGACATTGGATCGGGACACAGGGGTGGAAAAAGCATTGTCAGCCTTGGCTGTAGTGACCATGAAACAGCGGGTGAAGATTCTTGCCTCTTCAGGGGACTTTTGGTGGGAATCCCATGGGCAACAGCACTCAGGGGCACCAGACCTCAGTACAGCTGGTCTTTCAGGCCTAGGGCCACCTCTGCCCTCCACCGAGGCACCCGGAGTAACCCCCTTGGAAGAGCTCTACATGTCTGCGGTGGGGATGTCGGATCCCTCGGCACTGCAGGTGCCTAAAGGAAACTCCTGGCCCCAGCACCAGGCCTGGTCGCCGGCGCAGCCCACCTTCTTCTCACAGGGGTCAGCATGGCACAGCAAGGCCCCAGGACCCCACGGGGAGACCCCTGCTCTGGGGTCTGTCCTGGCACGACTCCATTGTCCCCAGCCCAGGAAGATCTGAGAGGGGCCCCACAGCTGGCAGCCCCCAGCCTCCGTGTCACCCACACGTCGTCTCACCAGCCGCCGGGGTGCTATTAGGGAAAGAACAGATACACTCCCCTTTCGGTGTCTTTTGATGAGCTTTAATTAACTCCGTGGTGCTGGCTGGGGCCAGGTATTGCGGAGGGATTCCTCTGGTGCCTGCCTCACTCGGAGGTCCCCGTCGTCCTGCCGCCCCGAGAGATCTGGAGCAACAAGACAGGCAGCGCCGTGGGGACCTGGTCCCGGCCAGGCGCTCCCCTGGGCACCCCGCTCCAGGGACCCGTTCGCCAGGGATCTTCCCACAAAAAAAGACATCCCGAGCAGCAGTATCTCAGTGAAAGCCCTCTGAGCCCTTCCTTCCCCATCTCCTGCCTTACCTCAGCAAAGAAAGCTGTAGCTGTCACCCGCAGTTTAACTGAGCAGGAAACCAGCCACGGCAAGAGGTTCTTCACCAGACAGGGGGAGACGAGCCCAGCGTGGAGCAGGACGCTGCGCAGGGGTCACAAGCGAGGGACACACAGTTACCCAGGAAGGCCACAGGCCGGGCCTCCCAAATTCACTTGCGCCGATGCAGGCACTATTCTTCAGCTCCCGACGGCTTCCCGGGCACGCCGGGAGGCTCCCAGCGGCCATGTCCCTGGGCACGGCCCTGCAGGAGTTGGCCAGACGCATCCCTGGGGCTCTTACCTGCTCAGGAGACGCACCCCCTCAGGGTGAGCCAGGGGGTCTTCCAGGCGAGCCCACACTCCCCGATTCATGAGCAGCTGCGTCCATTTCTGCGCCATGCATTTGCCCAGCACCAACTCTAGAGCTGAAAGGAAAACCCTGGCAACAGAAACAAAACGCAAAATAAACAAACCCAATCAAACAAAACAAGTGCAAATAGCACCACCGCCAGAAACCCCAAGAACTCTCAAATCACAAGCAGGTTAGGGGAAGACTGATCTGCAGCAGAGCTAAATACCCCTGGAAGGATGCTCCACAGCCTTCCAGACTGCAGCTAACGACACTGGCATTTTCTTCGTGCCCCAGACCCCCCGAAGCAGAAGAAAACCCACGCCTCTAGACTGACTCCACGCTAGGTATCAACCAAGGCCAACACCTCACCCCTCTTCCCACCAGCCTTTGGCCAAGAACGACACCAGTGCCCGCAAGAGTCACAGCTCCCAGCGGGGGTCCGTTGAGGGAGTGCAATGCTATTGCGCACGCAAGGGTATGCAGGAGGCAAGATGACGGCCGTCCGCAGTATGAGCTGCGTAAGACCTTCCTGCCTGGGAGCTGGAGTTTCTCCATGAAGGAACAGAAGTAAAACCAACCACGACGACCGCTTTCCACATCTAGGAAGTGGGGCAGGCGAAGCCCTCCCTCAGCCCCACAAAGGCACAGGCCTTGGCACGGCGGGGAACTGAAGCCAGCCCCTCCATCTGCCCCTTCGGCTCCTTACCTGCACGGCTTCTCCACTTGCATGTGGCACTCGAGGAACAGTTCTCTCCAGGTGCTCATGAGCAAAAGCAGCCTCTCCCCACCCAGCATTTCACTGGCCCACCTGAGGAGGCTGGGAAGGAGGTGGGGAAGCAGTTGCCTGAGCTCCTCCGTGCTCCTCAGGGCAAGCACCACCTCGGAGATGGCACGGGTGATCTGCAGAGAAACATGACCAAGAACCACCTGTTCAGGGAAGGCCTTTTCCCACCAGCCTGGTTCCCCCGCCTGCCTGGGGTGGGGGGTCACTGTCCGCAGTTGTCACTTCTGCGACAGCCTTGTGGCTCAGGAGTACCAAACTGGCCTGGCTCCCCACACTCCTTGAGGCCGGCCCAGCACAGCGCCCTGTGAATCTCCGTGGGCACCCGCAAAGGGCACCTGACTCCCTTGCGCCCAGGTGTGAGTTGGCAAGCAGATGCCCAGCTGCAGAAACGTGTCTGCCGTTGAACGTACCGTCAGAGTCTCCACAGCCGTCTGACGGTTGTGCCGCCCACAAGTGGAGGAGTCCGTCCCCAGGCGGTGGTTTCCTGCTCTGTTTAGTTTCTGCACTAAGCACCTCAGGATCCGAATCCCAAGGATGCTTCTCCCCAGGCTCCTCCACAGCTCCACCGTGTCACTGCAAGGGAAGAGACGTTCACCCCTGAGCCCGTATCCTTGCGGTCCTGCGGTGCCCTCAAACCTCCTCACCTGCAATGGGGCTTACAACGCCCCACTCACAGCAGAGACACAAGCACGCAGTCTTGCAACACTCCAGACTGCTCGGGCAGAAAAAAAAGACCTGCTTCTCAACCGGACCCCCCCAGGGCAAGGAAGCTGCAGGGTCCCTGTTTGACCACAGCGGGGAAGTGGGGAGTGCACGTACCTGTCCATCAGCAGACTCTTCTGGAGGAGACTGCTGGTTACGGGCTCCTGGTGAAAGTGGGTGAGGAGAAACACTGCACGGAGCAGGAAGGGCCTGTGGGTGCTCTGCTGCATGCAGGTGTAAAGGGTGTTCAAGATTTTTGGCACCTGAATGGAAGAAGACGAGAAAGAAGGGCTCGGTGCATCCTTTACCCCCTCCTGTGGGGCCCAGACACAGTCACTCGGCACATGAGCGCCCCTGACACAGAGTCCAGATCCAGCTCGAAACCTCACGCCTTCCACCCTGCCTGACCCTGGCTCACATCTGGAGCCCAGCGTGCTCTTGGCAATCGTGCGCATGCACGCACACACGCACACGCTCACACGCACAGCCTCGGTTGCTGCATGTGCCTGGGCCCAACCGTATGAGCAGCTGCGTGCCCTGTGTGCACCCAGAGGACACGGACCCATTTCATGCTCAGCGCTTGGCTAACTCTCCCCATGCGTCTGTAGCGATGCAAGGCCACGAACAAATACGCTCTTCAAGACCCTGAAGATGCCGTGCAGGGCCTCTGCAAGGGCACGTGTCTCCTTCAGGAGGAACCCAGTTCTCCAGGGACGCTTTTCCTTGCCTCTACCCTCCTGAGACTGAGTTAGTCTGCACTGCTTGAGCCACTGGTGGCCCTAGAGCCCAAGTGGAGCGCAGCAGAGCGTGAGCGGAGGAGAACAGGGGCCTTGAAAGGGCAGGCACAGCACGAGGCCGGAGGCTCCCAGGCTACAGATGGGCAGCAACCAGTGGCTGAAGGAAGGGCACCTCACAGGCTGGGTAACACCACAGTCGGGGAAAGCAATGAGAGCAACGAACAACTACCCAACCTGTGGAAAACCTAGCATGCCCAGCAAAGCTCAGAGTAGATGGAATTGGGGCCCAGTGAAGAAAGAGAAGGGTGAGGTGGGTCCCAGGGCAGGGAGGACTGACAGTGACCCCAGAGGAAGGGGAGGAATGGCAAGGTTGGTGCCTCCCAGTGCCTCACTCATGGGAAGGACCCGGACCAGTGGCAGACTTTGGACAAGAAGTGCCCATAGCCTTGTCACCAGCTGGAGCAGGCGCCAGCAGCGGGTGCTAATGCACGACTCGGACCATCGGTAGCCCCTTGGCTCGGCACACAGGCGGCATTTCTTGAGCCCATGCCAACTGCACAGGGTGTAGTGCAACAGCCAACAGGAGAAAAGACAAAGTCTAATGGAAAAAAAGCTCTCCTTTACCTCCTGGACTATTTCCTTTCTGCATTCCCCCAGGAAGATGAACACCCACTTCCACACTACTCTTGCATGTGGGGGCATGACGTGCAGCAAGCTGTCCAGGATGGCAGTCAGAAAGTCCACAGCCTGCGCTGCAGGGATGCATCTGCAAACAGCCTGGAGAGAAGTCAGGAACAGGAGAGCCCGCGTCACAGCTCTGCCCCAGCGATTCCGAAAGGAAAGGCAACTTGACGGGACTGTTAGTTCAGCAGTCATGCAGGGGCCAGTCTCTTGACCCTCCTGCTGTGCCTACACTGCTGTTTACATCTGGTGCAGCTAAGCGATTTGGAAGCGTCTACCCCCTTGTTGTTTGCTTATATACCAAATTGGTATTCTGACAAGAGCACTCACACGTGTGTGCCAACGCACCCATCAGGGTGTCTGCTCCAGCGTGCCTGAAGGACGGTCTTGTCTCAAAGCCTCCTGCTACTTGCTAACAACAGCTGTCCTGGACAGCTCGCTCTGGAGACAGAGACTCTGGAGGGGAGCAGGGAGACGTGCAGGAGCCCAGGAGCTGGGCCCCCACCCCACTGCTTTGGGGCCAGTTACCTTTGTTATTTTGGTACGGGTCTTCACCAAAGTCTCGGTGTCCGGGCTGTTCAGCTCCTCACAAAGGCACCGGATCTCACCTGCCTGCGGCACCTTCATGCTCTTGGCTGGAACAAACAGCAGGAGAGAAGAGGAGTCACGTCTACAGAAAGCCAAGCTCTGGCCCCAGATACCAATAAAGGAGAACCCACGTGGTGGCAGGGAAGGCCACAGGGAAAGCCAGGGCCCTCCTGAGCTTGGGGCAGCGGGATTTCCTGAGCCCGAGAAATGGCTGACAAATCCCGGGCTGGAAAGAGCCCTCTTCCTCCTTAAACCATTTGCCGGGGCTTCAGGGTTTCAGCAGCCTCTGCTCCTAGCAGCTGCGTCCCCTATTCCCACACAGGCCACCATCGTCTCTGGGAGGCAGGAAACCTCCCTGTGACTTCCTCAGCACAGGCAGACCCTGCTGCCTGAAGAGGAAAGGGTGCAAACGCAACCCTTGGCAGCACGCTCTGGGCCCGCAGCTCAGATCCCTCCTCCCTGCCCAGTTTGCTCTGGGCAGCAAACTGGTTTCCTCTCTTGTGCTCAACAGGAGATTTCTTCCCTGCCAGGGATGACTTTGGAGACTGCCTGGGTAGCTGCCTGTCTCTCCAGGCTGAAGGCAGGGAGCGAGGGGGAAGGCAGCCTCTGCAACGTCGGGGACCTCATCCGAGCGAGTTGTCTGACCAGCCTCTGTCTCTCCTGGAACGTGGAGAGGGACAGACGTGGAGGGGGACAGTCCCCAGCATTGGTGACAATGTCCTGCTCTCAGACAGCAGTGAGGGATGGCCCTGACCGCCCAACCTCACGCACGCCCCGGGGAGGTGGGACTCAGCAACACTCTCTCGGGGATCCTTCCTGCCCTGAGACGGGCAGGGAGGCAGAGGGCTAACAGGGTGGGGGCACAAAACCAGCCGAGCACGTTGCCTCCCCCTTCCCTCCACGGGACCCCGGTGGCGCCAGGCCAGGAAGGGAGGGAGGATCGGGCTGAGCAAGGCTGGGAAGCGCCTGCTCTCCTCACCGTGCATTTGGAGAAGGTAGCCAAGGCAGACCCATGCCCTCTGGCGGCACGTGGCCAGGCAGTCGCCGGTCAGAGACCCCAGCAGTCCCACCAGGGAGCCCAACTGCTTGCAGGGACATCCTCTCTGCAGGGGACAGCAGCAGGAAAAAGGTTGCAGGCAGCCCCAGCGCCCGCTCGCCTCTGCTGCCCAGCCTGCTCCCTGCGCAGCGACCAGGCAGAAGGGCAGGCGGAAGGGCTGCCCCGTAATCCCACGGACCCAAAACCCAGCCCCCAGCCGGGCAGGGCTCCTTTCCAGGGCCACGAATGGTGGGCATGGGGCACCAGGGCACGCGGAGGGTCCCTACTCACCACGAGCTCACATCGCTCCTTGCAAGCGCCCAGCACGTGGGTGCAAACCCGCAGGGCTCTCTCCCGCTCCCATGCTTTGGCTGAGGTGAGCCAGCACTTCAGGACCTGGGGCAGGGTGCATCTCTCTCGCAACAGGAATCTTTCTCTCCCCGAGATCCCTCTCCCTCTCCCTTCTTCTCTGGCCCCTTCCCGGCGCATCCCCCGCCCCACCAAGCACCGGCCCTGCAGCCTTCACCGCCTCGCGCCCTGCAGCTGCCTCTGCCCCGCGTCAGGTCTTGCTTCCCTGCTGGCGTCTCCCCGCTCTGGCCTTCCCCCCAGGGCTGCTCTCGCCCAGCTCAGGGCTGGCTCTTGGCTTTCCCTCCACCAGGGCCCACTTCGCTGCCTGTCCTGAGGCTGCAGTGGCCGGGCGCTCCTGTCCCCCAGCCCCGGCCAGATGCACAGCCCCACAGCAAGGAGCCAAAGCCCCATTTGTCTGGAGGAAAGGTATCCACCTCCTATCACCCACTAAGGTCTCGAGTCTCTGCCCTGGCAACGCTTGCCCCGTTGCCCCGTGGCTACTCACGTGGACCACGTCGTCAAAGCAGGCAGAGGTCGCCTCAGCCTCCAGAAGGGTTTCTATCAGGTGGCCCAGATCTTCCATGCCTCTCCTGTGCAGAAGCTAAAAGCAGCAAAGGAGAGCTGAGGTTATGCATCATGGGGGCTGCCAGGGCGTGCTGAGGTGGGGTCCTGACCCAGAGGTGGGCAGGCACTGGCCGGTGGGTACCTCCATGTTCACGGCCGCCCTCACGCTCTTCCTTCCCTTTTTCATCCGCTCCTCGGAAGGATGGGACAAAACACTCTGGCAGCACACTGCCAGCAGGTTGCGATTTTCCTTCCTGCTCAGAGGCGGCCTCAGCTTGCTGGCCAGAGGAAAAAGGAAGACAAAACAGAAAGGGGATTTCCTAGCCCTCTCCAGGGTGGCTTAAACCACAACTGGCTCCCTCCTCATCGAGGGCCCCAAAGCCAACACCCCCAGCCCGTGCCAGTGAGCACTGCCTTCAGCTCCAGCAATTCCCACCTCCTCCCAGGCAGCAGGCAACCCCCCCCACCAGGTTAAGGAACCCCTGGGGCTCCCTTCTTCTGGGAGACACCTGGAATGGGGAACAGCCTCCCGCTCCACAGCCCCAGCAGCTCCTGGCCCCGTGCTCAAGCTGGGCTGGGCCACACTGGGAGTGCCCAGAGCCTGGGGAACAGACCTCACCTCAACTCCTCCAGGGCCTGAAACACTCCATACACCAGGGAGTCCCAGGGCTCCCTCTTTATCCAGTCCTGCAAGTCCCAGAGACAAGTGCAGAGTTGGCAGCGGGCAGGGACACGGGACAGCCCTCCCGCCGCCCCGGGGACAGGCTCTGCTGCCAGGCCTGGGCAGACGCTGCCCCATCTCCCCCACGGAACCCCAAAGGCACTGCAGGAGGGACCCTGCTCCTCAGCCACAGCCACCCAGTACCAGCACCCAAGGGCCCCACCAGCTCCGGACACAGCTCCAGGAGCTCACGTGAAGCCGAGAGACCATCGTGCCTCTGGGGAAACCAGTCTGATGGCTGCAGCCCAAAACTCCCCCGTCTGACGGCTCCAGCTACGCACGCTCACCAGCAGGGTCCGCGTCGCCTCCTGCTTTAAGGAGAGCTCAAAGCTGCCGCAGTCGCCCACAGCCTGGATGGCACAACTGACCTCGGTGACGCTCTGCACCAGGGCGAGCTTGAGCTGCAAGTCCTGAGGCCAAAGAGAGCAAAGCACCCCTTGAACTCCTCGAAGGGCTGAGAGGTGGAAGAGGAGCATGGGCAGGGGGAACCCACGGAGGTCTTGCATCTGGATGTTGAGGACAAACCCCTCCTTGGGAGGTCTTTAGGAAGAGACCGCCCATCTCGGGACACCCCAGCCCCAAGGGGCCGGAGCTGGGGCACCCAGGCATCCCCACCCTACGCGCCCTGTGCTCCTACCCTCTGTTTATCTCTGGAGAGCCTCAGGATGTTGCCCATGATTTCTTTATCCACACAGGCGAGCAGCTGCTCCTTGGGGGCGTGCAGCGCCATGCCGCTGTAGGTGCGCATGAGAGCAGCACGAATGGTCTGCGTTCTCCCCATCCTCTGCCGCCGCTCTACCTGTGTCAACAGAGATGCCCCGAGACGTCAGCCCCGGGACTCCTGCGGGCTCCTGCGGCAGGCCCTGCCCCGCACCCTTGCCAGCTCCTTGTTTCCCCGGGCACCTCCCAGCAGCTCCCCAAGCCACTCCTCAAGCTGCGAGTGCTGGGGCTGGGAGTTGTTCCCACCCCGCAGCTTGAGTTCTCTCTCTTGGAGAGGGAGGAGGTGCAGCCCGCATCGCACACGCTGCTGGCTGTTATACCACTGGCTCGAGAGGTCGGGGAGCTGTCTGGAACCTTTCTGCGGACAGGTACCCGACATAGCCTGTCACGGTCCTGCTCAGAGCCGTGCAGCCTGTGCGCGTCAGTGGCGCAGATGAGCCCGGTCTGCTCACCTCCCCAGGCCAGGCTGCACTGCTCTCTCTGCAGGGCCCTGCCCTGCCCAGAAAGGCTTCCCCACAGCCCCCAGGTGGGGAGCAGAGCCAACGAGACCTCACCAGGCTCCTGCTCCCAGCCCTCAGCTTTGAGGAAGGGGCAGAGTGTCACACCGTGCCCACCCCCTCGTCACCAGCTCCTGCTGCAGTTAAGTCCGGGCAACGTGGCTGCAAGCAAGCAAGCAAGCAAGCAAGCAAGCACGCAAGCAACCGCTGCAGCTGCCCCAGCTGGGTGGCTCTGATCCACCAGGTGCCAAACCCCATCCTCTGCAAAGACACCTCAGGGGCCCCAAGGCCAGGATGTCCCCTCTGAAACACGGGTCTCGGGTAGCTCGTCCAAGAAGGTTAATCTAAAGGCAGCTGCCACAGTGTGGCTGCTGCAGGCGTAGACATGGAAAGGCGGCCAAAAAAGGAAAGCCAACCAGCAAGCCCCTCGTTCCTTTACCTTCCAGCCCGTGGAAGCCTGGTAGGCCCAGCCTCTGGTGAAAGCGGCAGAGAACACAGTCAGGGTGCCCAAGAGCAGGCAGAAGTGGCTCTCGGCAGCGTGGGACACAACAGAAATCATTCCCTGCAACCACAGAGAAACGGGGAGTCGGTTCCAGTGCAGGCATTCAGCCGTGGCCAGCGACAGTGGCCAGGCAGGACGTTGCAGCGAGCAGGAAACAGCAGCAACGGGGAAAGCAAGGAGGTCTGGAGCTGGGCCGGGAGCAGCCCTCCCTCTCCCCCAGGAGAATCCAGGGGATGCTCAGCACAGGAGCGTCACCTCACCTTGGCCTCAGACAGCTCCACAGGGTTGGTCTCCTGGAGGAACCTCAGCACCTGCCCTTGGACGTGTCTGAGGTCCTGACAAGCTGCCAGCACGGTCCCAAGAGCCTTGTACAGGAAAAGCTGAAAGAGAAGCAGCCGAGCCCGAGATGCAGTCATGGCCCGACCTGTCAGGAGAGGGCTGGCCCCAGATGGACCCGACCACCTCCGGGAGCAGGCAGAGCCGGCCACCATGCCAGGCTGCGGCCAGCCGCTGGGGCAGCCCAGGGGAAACGCCTTTTGGGGACGAGGGAAAGGAAAGCAGTGAAATCTGCCTGCGTGGGCAGAGCACCAGCGCCAGCTCCAGCCCCAGTGCCGGGCAGGACACACACCTTCTCCCAGGAGCCAGCAGCAGAGCTGCCCAGCCGCTGGCTCAGCTCCTGGCTCAGGCCTACGGTCCAGGCCTTGTCCTCGACGGGCTCCAGCGACGCTCGCAGAAACTGGTGTGAACAGGAAAGGAAGTGAGTGTTCCCCTGACCTTGGCCAGGGCCCCTTCCACGCTCACGTGTCCTGGGACGCTGCGGGGGAGAGCTGCCGGGAACGGCAGTCTCTTCCCCCACCCCACCCAACCCTCTTTTTTCTCCTAACGCCTCATGCGAGACCCCCCGGCGGGCCGGACTTAGAGGAGGAGGCAGTGCTAAGGCGCGTGCCACAGCGTTAGAGGGCATTAGCCGTCGGCCGTGGCACGTGTGCGGGCAGCAGCTCCTCTTGAGTGGGCAGGCACCTACTGCCGGGGGAGGCGCAGGGTGCTCGGGAGGTGCCCCCACCTCCTGGTGCCTACACAGGCAGCCCCGAGCTTCCTCCCACGACTCTGCTCCCTCTTCTCCCCCCTCAATTTGTGACGCCCCCCGCAAGGATGCCGTACCTTAAGCACACGGCGCTCCCACTCTGCAGAGGCCAGCGAGCTCTCAGTTCTTCCTAGGAAGCAAGAGGAAGCAAAAGCTCTCACAGCTATTTAAGCTCACACCAAAGACGAGTCCGGTGCTCTCCTCTGCAGTCCGACCTCCCAAAAGTCCCAGGCCATCGGGCTAGAGAGGGCCTACGCGAAAGCCCTTGCGAGGCCAAAGACGCGGGACGGATCCCAGGGGCCGTCGTCAGAGGCGTTGACTCAATCTGACCGCAGCAGATGCCCACTGAGCGACTGCAGCTCCCGGAACAACTCCAACCACCCAGTCCCAACACACGTTTTCTCCTGAACCACCCATTGCCTTTTGCCCATTTCCAGCCCTTCTCCCAGGCTACTGCCGAGGACAGCTGCTGCAAACCTCGCCTGGCCTGGGGCCTTGGTCCTCCAAAGCCGAGGGCTGCACCCCCTCCAGGAGCACCAGTCCCGTCCCTCTCCCAGACACCATCCTTGGGTGATGCCAAGACCTGCCCTCCGAGGGGACGTCAACGGCCCCGTCCATCCCCTGGGCCGAACTGGTGCCAGGGGACAGCTGCCCCCAGCCTCAGCACCGGCTCCCTGGAAGGGGAAAGGCAGCAGAGCAAGTGCTGGGGACCTGGGGACAATTCCCCTCCGTCCGTCGCGCCGGGCAGCTGCATTTTCCTGCCCCCCTCCCTCCCCTCCAGCCTCTCCCTCCCCACCTGCACTTTACCTTCCAGGTACTGCAGCAGGAGGGGGATCTCGGTCGCCCACGCCACCCCCAAGCCTCTGTGGATCCTGCCGCGGAGGGCCTGCAGCAGCTGCAAGGCAGCGACTGCGCGTTCGCGGCTCGGGTAAGGAGCTGCCGCCATCACCTAGACGAGGGCAGGAGAGAAGGGTCGCTCCTGCCGCCAGAGCCGCAGCTTCTCCCGCGAGGGAGCTCGCGAGGGAGCTCGGTGCCGCTTGGCTGGCAGCAGGCAGCCGATGGCTTCACCCAGGGTGCTGCCAGCCCTGAGAACGGAGTGGGATCCCTGATGGGCTCGGGCATGCTGCCTCCTCCTTGGGGGCTCCCGGCACTGGCCTCACCAGCATCTCTACCGCGGGATCTCCCACCACCCCTGGCCAGAAAAGCTCTTTCCCCAGGGCCCCGCTACTCACCAGCAGTCGAGCCAGCAGGGCCTGGGGAGCCGGCAGCCGGGCTGTGGGGAGGCAGAAAGGCTGGGTGAGCCGACGAGCCTCACGCCTCCGATAGCCCCACACAGGGCTGAGGGCTGAGAGCAGCTGCGCTGCAATAGCGCTGGCTGGGGGGCTCCCCAGGGCTGCCCAGCAGGAGATGAAGGCAGCTCCAGCACGGCCAGGAGCGAGCCCCGGCTCACCAGGAGAGCGCTGCGAGCAGGAGAGCCAGGCCTCTGCGCCGGGCAAGGGGCCACGCAGGGCAGAGCCCCTCGTGCCCAGCAGCAGAGCCCGTCTCTGCCCTTTGCTTCTCCTGGGCTCCTGCTCAGGGCTGGTGGGGCGCAGGGAGACGCGGGCTGGCCTGACCCCTGGCCAAACCCAGCAGCAGCACTCGCTGGGGCTCCTACCTTGCTCCTGGGAGTCCACGGCACCCGGCTCCTCCTCCTCCTCCTCTTCCTCGCAGCCCGCTCTCTGCCGTCTCTCAACCAGGGCTTGGAGACAGCGGGAGAGCGGGATCAGCATGCCGCTGTACTGGGCTGGCACCACGTACTGCAGCAGCCTCGGCCACAGGAGCTGCAGAGAAGAACCGGGCAACTCGCCACACTGCCATTTCCACTCAGCTCGAAGGCGAAAAGGACGGTCTGCATCTCCCTGAGCCCGGTGCGCTTCAGCGCGGGAGGGGACAGGTTCAGGGCATGGGGGAGCACAAGGAAAAATGTCCCGAAGGCAAGAAGTGGCCAGAGCAGCAGGGCAGAGGGCAACTTACTTTGGTCATCCCTCTCAGAGTGACGTCCAGTGAGCCCAGGATGTCCATGCACAGGGCTCGAATTGCTCCATCCTCTGGGTTTTCCCAGGCAAAAAGGCCTCCTGCCACCTGTAAGACAGAGTTGGCAAACCCCCAGTTACTCTCAGCTCCCAACTGATGAGGCTCAGGCATGCCTCACCAGTGCTCCTCTTGCTCCTGTGCCTGCCTCCCTCCTGAAGGCCAGACGGACCCAGCTCGAGGACCGGCTCCCAGACCCTGGGAACGACTGGGAAGCCTGGGAGCAGACAGCGCCGCTGCTTGTCTACACGGTCCCCTGGGGCCCAAATGCTGCTGTCGTGCCACCAAAGCAGAGGTGAGGAACGTGCCCTTCAGCAAGGCTGTGCTCAGTGCCAGCCCTGGAGGCAGCGCATCCAGCCCGACGGATGTGGAGGAGCCCCCAGAAGCCCTTTCCTTTGCCCTGCTCCCAAAGCAGAGCCTCCCCGAGCCTCAGAGCAAAGCGACGCACAAGGATCTCCCAGCTAGAGGGAAGGTCCAGCCAGAGGGAACGTCCTCGGCGAGTCAGCGGCAGGCTCGGCCATCCCCAGCTTTCACCTCCTGGGCACGCGGCTGAATGCTGGGAAATGCTCACCACAGGGACTGCCAAACGGCCCGTCCCCTTGCCAGAAGGGATGTGGGCCCCCAGACTGTTTCAGGAAGGGCAGGGTGTGCTTTGGAGGGCCAGAGCACGAGACCACCACAGGAAGCTCCTCTAGCCAGGCCCACCTGTCTGCACGGGCTGGGTTTTGCTCACCGTCCATCAGCATTTAAGGATGGAAGATGTCCCGTCCCTACAAGACCCTCCCTTTGCAAGGCGGCTTGGCCGAAGGCGCCTGTGGGCACAGCTCGGCACCACAGTGCCGGGTGGCATGCCGAGGTGTAAACCCACATCATCCACTGACATCTCCACCAACATCGGCACAGACAGCTACGAGGAACGGCCATCTGGAAGTGGCTCTGATGGCAGTGCCAGCGCCGATGGCTCTGCAGCATGGAGCTCTCCAAGGCCAAGGCCGCCGGCAGGAGCTCTCAGCACGGTCCAGGCACTGGTCAAAAAAGAAAGCCCTGGGTGTCCTGCTCTGCCCTTACCAGTCTGCCCGAGGTCCGGCTGAACTCGCTGAAGATGTGCCCCACCACATCCCATGGCCAGCAGCTCTGGGATCCGGAGCTGAGCAGCTCCCTGCTGAACTCCAGAACTGCCCTCCGCACCTGCCAGGGGGGAGCGTGCTTATGACCCTCCTGTTCAAAACCCAAAGGGTTTGTGCCTTTGTGGCTCGCAGAGAGGTGGCAAGGCCACGGCAGAAGCTTTCGCTCCTGGCGCCAGGGCTGGGCTGCAGCACCAGGCTGGACGGGCATTTGCCCCACAGAGCACAGTGACCTCCCTGCTCCACTCTGCCAGCTCTCCCCAGGGACGAGCCATCAGCCACCACCTGGGCGACGCGCCAGCGCTTCCCCAGGCCCCCTGGCTCTGCCCCAAGGGAAAGGGTTTCTCTGCCTCCCCTGGCGGCACCCTCCCTTCCCAAACCAGTTCACCTGGGCACTGGGGTCACTGCACAACGAGCGCGTGGCCTCCACCACCTGGGGCAGCTTCTCTCTCGCCGCAGGTGCTGGAAGAGGTACGGAGAGGTGTGCATTGAGGCAGAGCCCCAGTGGCAGAAGGGATCCCCTCAAGCTTCCAATGGGACAGAAGAGCGGGCCCTGACTGGCTTCACGGGAAGCAGCGGCGTAGCCGGAGCAACCCCACTTCCAGAGGCACGGCTATTTTACAGGCACTGAAGGCTATGGCGACACAGAGAACAAGAGAAACAGCACGGCTACGAGCAGCTCCTGCGCAAAGCAGCCCACCTGCCCGCCCAGCAGCCCGCCCGTGTTACAGAGCTCGGAGCGCTGTCCCTGGTGTGCCGGCATTTCTAACTGCCGGGGGAGAGCCCCGTTGCGGGGCATCAGCTCGGCTGGGGGACCCGCTCTTCGCAGCTCCCTTTGGGTGCAGGTGCACCGCTTTCGGCCCGTTCCTGCTGTCAGCCCAGCAGCCCCAACCCCTGCCTTGCGTCCCTGGTCGGTGGCACTGACCGTCAGAGTGGGCCAGCACTCCCAGCAGGCCCAGGGCTGCCACGCGACCGGCCTCACTCCCACCGCTCAGCTGGGAGCGCAGAAACACGCCTGTCTCCTCGGGGCGCATTCGTGCTGCGGGGAAGAAATGGCATTCTGCATCGGCAGGCAGCTGTCCCCAACAGCCAAGGACAGGGAGAGAGCTGCCACGGCACGGCGGGCCATCGCCCAGTCTCCTCTCCTTACCCTGCAGCACGATGCAGCGGGACAGCACTGCCTTCTGGGCCAGGCCAGTCTCCTCGGTCACATCAGAGAGCTGTGGGAACAAGGTCCATTTTAGAGAAAGTGGCATCAGCGCTGAGAGGGACCGAAAAGAAACGGTGCTCTCCGTTCCCCTCTCCCTGGGCACTCTGGGCATGGGACCCACAGCCGAAACCCAGCCCACCCCACGGTGGCCCCGGGCGCACACGGAGGTTTGCGGCAGCCCAGGCTGCCCAGGAGCTGAGGCTGAGCAGCGCTGAAAGGCTGCCCTTAGGGTGCTGGCGCTCCAGAGTCCTCCTGCGACTTGGCCGAGAGGGAAATGGCTGTGGGAACTGGGCTGCCCCTCAGGCCCGTTCCAAACAGCCAGGATCAGGCCTCCTGCAGCCTTAAGGTGGCACCTGGATCGAAGTCCTGGCGTGCTCCGGGCCTGCAGGAAGGTCCCAGCGGAGGATCGCCCTGTCCTGCCCTGTCCTGCCAGCCAGCAGGTCTTTCCCCTCCGTGGCAATCACGGGTGCAGGCCCCAGGCTTGCAGCAGGGCGCAGGGCTCCCCTTACCTGGCGGTGCACAGTGGTGCTGATGGCAAGAGCCGTGCCCTGCGGGATTGGGGTCTGAACTCCCTCCAGTATGTCCAGGACATAGCTGAGGCTCTGCAAGAGAACGGGGGGGAAGAGGAGGTTAAAGCCACCTAAAGGCACTCGGGAAGGGAGAAACCCAGCACATCTGGGATAAGGGGAGACCCTAACATCAGGTCCCGGGGAAAACCCCAATGAGCAGAGCAGCATCAAGAGGGTCTCCTTCCTCGGAACGGAGCCCGGGCTTGACAACTCAGTTTCCCACTCGTCAGACCTGGCCAGTCGCCGCATGGGACTGGACATGGCCCTGGGCATTCGGGCAAAGCTCTTCCTGCACACAGAGCCCCAGGGAGCTGGCAATGCCTCCCTTCCTGAGCAGAAGAGCCCCAGGGACGCTTGCCTCCCTCCCGCCCTGCCCCGGGTTTCTCTTTTCTTGCCCAAAGAGCCCAGGAAACCTCAGGCCTCCTCCCCAGCAGCCACGCCAGGCCCTGCACAACATCTCACCTTGGTGACCCGGGAGGTGTCTCGGACCTCCTGGTATTGCTGCAGGAGCCAGAGGAGCTGCTCCCAGGTATGCTCTCGGTGCTGCTCCTCATGCAGAAGGACCCCCAGCATGGCAGCCACTGCCCCGAGGACAGCCTGCTTGTCCTGAAGAGGGAAGGGAGAGGCTCCGCTTGGAGGGCTGAAGGTCTGCCTAGTGCTCAGCATCCCCTGCACACCGGTCTGCCCTTCCCACTGGGAGGGCTTTCCCTTTCCCTTCTGCCCTGCAGAAGAAGGGCTCGCTCCAGAGGAGAGAGAGCACTTCCCCACCCTGGTACCCCGGCCCTCCCTGCAGAAAGGCCCCAAGGCTCGGCTGCTTCCCGTCGGGAAGCCCCCCTCCCCTTGGCCCTCTGCTCGCACCCCACTGGGCACAGACGGACCCACCGGCACGGACATCCCTGCTGCAGCCCCAGGCGTGGAAAGCAGCACTTCTCACCTCCTCCTCCTTGCAGTCCAGCCAATTTGCCACTACATAGCGGAAGACCGGGTAAATGGCTTCACAGAACTGTGCCACCCCCTTGCGAGGGAAGGGGCATTGCTCCCAGCTGCAGAAGTATGTATTGACTCCTTTCGACCATTGCTCCAGAACTGCACCAGGACAAAGGAAAAGGGAGCATGTGAGAGTCTGCACCAGGGACGGTACCTTGCATTCACGCCCAAGCCTGCTTTAAGGACAGTCCCAGGCTCGGCAGGGCTCAGCCCAGGACTAGATCTGGATCCGAGGGCAATCTGTGCTCTTGAGGCGCCTGCATTCAATCACCCCACTGTTTCTCTCCTCACACCCATCGCACCTTCTCCTCCTCAACGGACCCTTCCCCTCCAGCATTTCTCACTGCAGACCCTTCCCTTCCCTTCCCTTCCCCCTTTTCCCTTCCCTTCCCTTCCCTTCCCCCTTTTCCCTTCCCTTCCCTTCCCTTCTCTTCCCTCATAGTCGCCCTTTCAGAGCAGGGAGTTTAATCCCAGAGGAAAGCGGGGCAACAGAAACCATGGGAAGGCACCCAGGAGTTTCTCCGTGCAGCACTGCCGCGTCCTGCCCACACAAACCTCCTGGCCTTCCCCCGCTCCTCCTACACACTCGCTGCAGTTTGGGATTGCCGCGGGCTCACACCCACCACGTTCCCTCTGAGATCACACGGAGGCATCGAAGGCCGCCCCTGCCCCTAGGACTCCAGCCAAGGAGCCGACACTCACCACTGCAGACGGCATGCAGGACCTCACCGCTCCCCACCTGGGTCAGCACGGCGTGCAGGGCGAGCAGCGTCATTCCCGCAAAGGGGATGCACCGCAGGGCTGCAGAGGAGGCAGGGACAGAGGGACCGAGAGGGTCGCTGAGAGACACGGGAGACTGGGGTCCATCCCTGCCAGGGCTGGGGCTGCTGGGCCACGCAGGACGTGCCGGAGGGAGTGGGACGGGCTGCCTTCCCCAGGGGGGACACAGGGAAGCCCTTTGGGGAAACGGGGAGGACGGTGCGGGGCCGAGACCCCGCGGGTTTGTCTCCAGCAGGTTCCCGCCCTTTGGGAACTGGGATCGGGCTGATAAGGCAGAGCTGCCACCTGGCCCTGGCACGGAACAAGGAGGCACGGCAACTCCGTAGCCCCCCACTTCAACACAGGGCGTTTAGAGAGGGGGAGGATCCCTTCTCCTTGTTATCACAGATCTCTACCCAAGGCCCAGGGTGCCATACCATATCTGCGGGCCATTTTGCCCAAGGTGAGGAGCACAATCTCATCAGGGACCTTCCTCATGGCCTTCAGCTGGCTCTGGAGCTCGGACATGACGAAGCGGAAGTGGGAGCGGGCCAGAGCTACCAGGACGTCGCTAGCGGCCATCTTCACGTCGCCTGTCACACCCTGCAAAAGCGTCACAGGTTAAACACTCCGGAGAAAAAGGCTGAGGCACTAGGGCAGGCTGAGTGACCCCATCTCCTCTGCAAGAGCCCTCGGGACAGCTGTGCTCGGGGCCGAGCGGCTGCTGCCTCTTGTACCCTGGGATAGGCGAGCAGTTCCCTGGCGAGATGAGGGAGGCTTTTCCCCAGAACAGCCCTGTGCTGCTGCCCCCTCTCCCTCTCCATGGAGACGCCAGGAACAAACTGCCGCAGACTCAAGACCCCCCTGGGACCTCTCTGTGGGGCTGGTGGGTTGCCACAGCTCTTCCTCAAAGCAGGACAAACAGTGTTGAGCTTGAACCCCCCTGTCGCTCAGTTAGAAACAGCCCCGAGTCTGCTTCTCCGCACAGTTCTCCGCCTCCCCGTGGAGTGATTGCTAGAAGTGACTTACCAATATGTTCCCCACACCCCCTTGAGGGAAGGCAAAACCTCCAGGGTGGAATGCAGTGGACACGCAAGGAATTGGTTCCCTAATAATTCTCTATGCAACGTAACCTGCAACCTTAGATGTTAGCAACACCCAGGGAGCTTGGTGTGCTGACCCTAAGAGAAGTAACACGGGGGGTGGAGTGGAGCGGAGACGCCACGGCCAGTCTCTGTGATATTACCGCAGGGACAGGGAACTGGTAGGGTAGGAGCGGTAGGTCCCTGCATTGAATCCACGGAAGCAAGGAGGTAAAATCATGGGGGTTCTGTCGACCTACCGCCCTACTTCTCATTTATCTCCTAAGTGCCCTGTCCTGGGGTACTGACACGCAAAATCACCTCCTCTGGGTGAACTTTGCTCATTATAATACCAAAACACACCTCCATCCCAAAAGCTACCCGCCTCCAAAGTGCAACCACCCCTCACTGAGCCTGCGCTCTGAATTTTTTCAAGCATGTCCTTTTAAAAGCAAAGCGAGAGAACTTAATACCAATCACAGTAAAGGCATGTATGACTAGAGTCACTCGAGCTCCACCTAAATAGGAAAACAGTATAAAAAGGCCGAAAGAGAGGGGGACTATTAGGGAAGATACCGTCGTGGACAAGTTGGGAGGACATCACTGCCTTCTGGGATCAGTCGACAGGCTGAACCTCTCTTCCCCCCAGAGGGACACCTCTTGGGTGAGATTCAAACACTCGGCTGTAGCGAGTGCTTTCCTGGGAAACTTAGAATTCTTTAGAGCTCTTTTTCTTCCATAATTTAATGCGCTTGTAGTCGAGTGTATTATTATTTGCACGTGCCTTGCAGACAGTGTATTTATCACCAGCAATCCAAAAGAACCTGTACTCCTGTTGCTTTAATAAACTGTACTATTCATTAAAATCTAGCCGTGAGAGTTTGTTGAACGCAACCAAACTCCTTAAGTCTGGCCATGATAGTTGATTGAACGCGACTAAATTGAAAGTACAGTGTGCTATTTGTGCGTCTGTAATCGTGATAGGTCAACATATTGAACGCGACCGGACTGCCAGTGCTGAACTGGGCATCACCCAGAATCTAAGCCTAGCCGCCCCCAGCCCCTCTGATGTCTAAGGACAAGCTGGAACGCAAGGGGGTTTATTTTCTGCCAGAAGTCTTTACCCTTGAACACAACACTCCCCTCTCCAAATTCCCTGTCATGACGAGTCCCCAGAGCCTCTCCCTGAGGACCTCTGCTGGGTCTGAGCAACCAAGGAGCATCTCTGCGCCACTCTGTATTTCCCCCAAAACCAGAGGGGGGCAGAGGCAGGCTGCTTTGGTGGCCTTGAAAGAGACAAGCTCACCTGGGCTGCTCGCATGTCACTCAACGCCTCTGCTATCAGGCGGTTCACAACGCCACTCGTCAAACAGCCGTCGTCTCCCCACAAGACGCTCTCCAGCTCCCGGTACGTCTCCACTCGGTCACCCTGGGGACGGACCACAAAGGGGACTGATGGCACTTGCTTTGCCCTTGTTCCCAGGGAGCCACGACAGAGCCCTGCTGCCCCCCAAATCATCTGCGTGAGGCAGGCACGAGGGACAAGTTGCAGGCATCGGTCAGGACAGCCACGGGGAACAGCACGATCTTCCGCGGCGCCTCTGACACTAGCAGAGAGTCAGACAGGGAGATCGACTCCACCGGGGCAAAAGGCCATGTGGGAGCCTGGGAGGTCACTCCTGAAAACGGGGGGACGGCGGAGGTCAGGGGGAAAGTGCCCGACAAGGAAGGGTGGGACTGTTCACTCAACTCCTGCCTAGGTTTTGGCTAACCCAGCTCCTGCAAAGGCCTGATGTATGCTGGGAGCAGCACCATTAGGTCAAAGCGAGAGCACCGCGTAGGCAGGACGGGTGGCCAGAGACAGCTAAAGGGCCATGATGCAGCCATTACCAGCTGCGGATGGCTGTCTCCGGCAGCCATTACCTTTTGTCTGGCAGTTTCCTCAGAATCCGCTAACGTAAGGAAATGGTATAGACCCAGCCTCCAAGCTGGAGGGTATAAAACCTCCGCTTACTCAAAAAGCTTTTGAAGCGGATCCAACAGCAGCTGAACTGCTGAGGCTTTCATGCTTCCCGGTGTGACACAGGGGATGCCCGCACCGTGATGGAGGAGGAAGGGTGAGCGCTCTCTCCGTTGGCTGGGTAATTAATTCTTTTTTTTGCTCGTAGTTGCACGATATTAAGAGTTACGGGTTATAAGTTATGAAACCTTATGACTTGACTGGTGAAGGAGTGAATTCACGTGATAGGTGAGTCTGGGAAAAGGGAATTGAGCCCCCGTTTGTCATGTTTGTTTATTGTATTTCTTACTGAGCTCACGAAATAAAGTTTAAATCACAGCGTATGTTGTCCTGTACATTTGAGAGATCCCAATGGACCGTGACAAAGGGGAAGGCATGGCAACGAGACCACGCCCCGAGGAGGGGAAGCCGTGAGCACCCTGCGCCTTGGGGCACAGTGTTGCTCCTCGCACGGGCAGGAGCCCCAGCACTGGGAGCTCCCGGGGAAAGGAGTGGGGAGCAATGGCATTAGTCCAGCTTGAGCAGCAGGATCGGCGCCTGGGGACAAAGTGCCTGCAGGAGGGCAGAGGTGCTGTCAGGTGAGACGCCCCTCTGCCACGGCACCCGGGGAAGCCAGGGGCATGGAGGGGAGCCCTCAACCCCCACCTCACCTCATGGTCTTGCAGTCGCTTTAGCAGAGAAGTCCCGACGGCCACAAAGGTCGTGACGGCCGCAGGGACAGTCCCCGTCACCCTGCCTCCATCCTCAGAACGCGCAGGTCTGGACTGGGAACGCACGCATGGGCAGAGAGCTGCAAGAAAAGAAAGAAATGGCTTTGCTGGCTGCAGGGCTTCGCACCAGGGAGGGGCGAGGATCTTCCCAGACTGCCCCAGCACTAACAGCCTGTGCTGGGCTGTACTGGCAAGAGGGAAGTCAGTGGGATGAGGGGAGGGAGTCTTCCCCTCACCGCGGCAGTGGGAAGACCACCTTGGGGGACTGGGCCCATTCTGGGCTCCTCAGTGACAGAACGGCAGCAATGCGCTGGAGCGAGTCCAGCACAGGGGCCCTGAGCTGGCCAGGGGATGGACATGGGCTCCGCAAGGAGAGGCCGGGAGGGCTGGGGCTGGGCAGCCCTGACAAGAGCCGGCCAGCCCAGGTCACCTCTGAGCAGTCCCCACCTGCCTCACGGAGGGCAGGGAGAGGACGGAGCCAGGACCCTCTCGGAGGTGCCTGGCAGCAGGATGAGAGGTGATGGGACGCAGCCCCCAGCACCCGGCTGGGACAGACACTGCCTCCAGCACGTATCAGACCCCAACCTCCCACCAGCCCCTCACCTATGAGCGCTCTCATCCTCCGCATGGGCAGCAGGATCCCCCGGATCAACACACTGCTCCTCCAGGCAAAAGCCATGAGAAACTGGGGCAGCACCAGCCCCAGGAGGAACATGTAGAGCCCAAGCATTGTGACCTCACAGAGGGCTCCTGTGACAGGGGGACATGTGCTGGGGACGCAGCAGCACCCTGGGGACCCTCCCAGGCCCAGAAATGCAGGATTTTCCATCACTTGAATTTGCTCATGGTCCTCAAACAGTTCTGGCAAAGACTTTCTCCAGACAGCCCTTCCCAGCTCTGTCCCTGATCCACGTCCCCCTCCAGGGTCCCATCCCTGGAAACATTCAAGGTCAGCTGCGATGGAGCTCTGAGCAACCCGATCGAGTTGAAGATGTCCCTGCTCATCGCAGGGGGGTTGGACTAGATGAGCTTTCAAGGTCCCTTCCAACCCAAACTATTCTATGATTCTACGATGCTATGACCCAAGGCAACGTGGTCTCAAGAGGACTGACCTGGCCTTTGCCCCCTGCATTTTCTTGCCCTGGTTTTCTCCAAAGAGGACGCTCCTGTGTCTGCCTGTGCCCTCCCCTACGTCTCCTCCAAGAACATTTGCTCCCATTCTCCAGCCAGGACCGAACTGGGCAGAAACTGGAGACCTCCAACCCATCCCTCCCAACTGTGTCCTGAAAAGACAAAGGAGACTCGTATTCAAATGGAATATCCTTTTGCTGTTTGCTGGACTGTGGGAAAGCTGACCTTCCTAGAAGGTTTCTCAGCTCAAATCCAGACGAAAGAAGGACCAGAACTGCCATCTCTACCAGAGGAGGAAACGCGCACATATCCAGGCCCTTCATGCTACTAGACAGGTGTACAATTGCCTGTGGGTTCAGAAAGAAATTTCCATACAGTCCTCCGGTCTTTATGAAAGGGTGGATATGTGCTGCCCTGTTGGCTTGGTTTTTTTTTTTTTTGGGGGGGGGGGGGGGGGCGGGGCAGGGCTGGGGGTGTGGGTGTTACCCCTTAAGTCAGCATGCAAGTCGAGACAACTTGCTGTTATTTGACTGTAGTTTTCCATGCTGGGTTGTCTGCCTCTGCCTAGAGAATAAGGGAGTGTGTAAGGCTGGTGCTGCACTCTGGAAGAGAGGTATGTCTGCAGACGACAGTTTTGGAGCTTGAAGTGAGTAACAGGAGGACAAACTGGCCCGTGATTTGATACTGGATGGGCCACAGCTTGTCGGGTGTTTGCTGTGTTTAGGCTGGCCTTTTAGGCAAGCTGCGGTTTGCCTGCTGGGCAGCACGATGCAGATGAGATTTCTGCGCAGCGTATTCAGCTGTTTGGAGATGGCCCCAGAGGGCACAGGAAACGACTGCTTCTTTGCAGGAGTATTGTTTTCGAGTATTTTCATCAGTCTGTTTTGGTGTGTGAAGCTGGTGAGAACAGCAGTCTCTCTAACGGACCTTTCCCCCTGCATGGAGAAATACCACCCCACGATCATAGCATGCGAGATGTCACAACACCCATACCATCCTACGGATGCTTGCCGTTTTGGGCATAGACTGACCCTGATCGGGAGGGTGACCGGTTAACCAGTCACCACATCCAAAAGGCATGCCATCCTCAGACTACACAAGTCTTTCTTGCGTTTCTTGTGTTTCTCTGAAACAAGGGTTTCTTGTCTTGCTGCAGGCTGCACGGAGCAGGTACAGTGCTTCTGACTGGGACCCCCAGGCATCCCCAGCTCAGTAACAGCTGTACCTTCTATTCCCTCCTTCACCCTTTTATCCCAATGCTTTGCTTTCCTGTCTTTTGTCTGGTAGTTTTTCCCTTTATTGTCTCGCTACTTTAACACTAGGCCACCTAGTTTTCTGCTTTCATGGTCTGCCCTCTCCAACACTTTCTCACTTTGTCACACGGTTAGTTTAACCTCGAGCTAGGACTGGTGAAGACGGTGGGGATTTAGAGCTTCTGTAAGCAATGAGACAACAGACACCATCAAAAAAAGGTCTATTCTCTCCACTGCGCACCTCAGAATTCTCTAGGAATCTCTAAAGGCACAAAGAAGAAGCAGCTTAGATGCTCTTCCACCCAGTCAACTTTGGTTGGGATGCCAATGAGATCCGTATGCTTAGAGAAGACTTGTGTGACCAACACTTTGAGCTCTCTGCCCCTCAGGCTGCAGGTGAGGGGAGTGAAGAAAGATGTAAAGAGTGTAGAAAACAGAGCCTATTGTGTTTGTGTTCCCTACTCTGATAGCATCTGCTAAGCAACACAGAATGTTAAAGTCCTGTGTACAACTGTGACACCAAACAGCGATCAGATGAGAGGAGCAGGCGTAAGCATCTTTTTGCTTCCTGGTACCAAAAGAGATTTTCAGAGTGGAGGAAAGGATGTAGCTGTAAGATGCCAGAAGCTGCAGAAATGTGAAGAGAGGATCTACGGAGAACTCGGCGGTGCGGCCAGTGTAGTATCATCACAGGATGATGATGAAGGATTACCATGAGACGAGACAAGAATTGGTAAATTTCATTCGCCACACAAGAAGTTAGTTGTGATAGAAACACTCCGTTAGGATGCTGTCATGGTTTAACACCAGCCAGCAACTAAGCACCACACAGCCGCTTGCTCACTCCCCTCCTTCGCGGGATGGGGGGAAGAGAATTGCAAGGGTAAAGAGTGAGAAAACTAGTGGGTTGAGATAAGAACAGTTTAATAATTGAAATAAAATAAAATAGTAATAATAATAAATTGTAATGAAAAGGAAAATAACAAAGAGAGAGAAATAAAACCCAAGAAAGACAAGTGATGCAAATGAAAACAACTGCTCACCACCAAGCGACCGATGCCCAGCCAATCCCCGAGCTGCAGCCCCCTGGCCAACCTTCCCCCTAGTTTTATTGCTGAGCATGACATCGTATGGTATGGAATATCCCTTTGGTCAGTTGGGGTCAGCTGTCCCGGCTGTGTCTCGTCCCAACTTTTTGAGCACCCCCAGCCTACCTGCTGGCGGGTGGTATGAGAAGCAGAAAAGGCCTTGGCTGTGTAAGCACTGCTCAGCAATAACAAAAACATCCCTGTATTATCAACACTGTTTCCAGCACAAATCCAAAACACAGCCCCATACTAGCTCCTACGAAGAACATTAACTCTACCCCAGCCAAAGCCAGCACAGATGCCAGCTTCACATTTTGTTCATATCCGGCTCTTGGCTTAAAGCCGAGAGTGGCATTTTCTACTGGGCTGAAGTGCAGAAGTTTCCATATTGCAAAATATCAACCGTATCTCCAACCCCTGCCTGGAGATAACATTCCCCACAGGCCAGAAAACTGAAGTTACAAAACTCTTCTGTGCACTCCCTGCAGAAATGGGCTGCTGCCCATTCGGAAAGCTGGGAGGGGGAGCAGGCCATCACGTGGGAGGAGACGTCCATGTCCTCCAGGAGGACTGGAGATGCTAGTCAGCCAGCACCAGCAGAACAGTGAGGGGTTCTCCATCACGGTCGCAAACCAGACCAAGAAGAAAACCACTAAGATGGGAATCTCCATTTCTGGGAGGTTCCAAAAGCTAGAAGGGAAAGGGAGGAGAAGAGGAGGAAGAGGAGGAGTAGGAGTAGCAGGGTGACAAGTTGAAGAGGAACAAGAGGGACAGGATAAATATGAGGTAGAGGAACAGTAGAAGGAAGAGCTGTAAAAAAAAGGAGCATGAAGAGAATGAGGAAAGGACAGAGGAGAAGAAGGAGAAACAGGAGCAGGAGGAGGAGGAGGAAGAGAAAGAAAAGGCAGGTGAATAAGAGAAATAACAGGAAGAGAACACTAAAAACAATAGGAAAAGGAGGAGGAGGAGGAGGAAAAGGAGGTGGAAAAAAAGAAGGAGGAGAATAAGAGGCAAAATAACAGGAGGAGAAGAAATAGGATGAGGAAGAGGAGAACGAAAGGGATGAGAAGAATGAGAAGGCTGACCAGGAAGAGGTGGAAGAGGAGGAGGAAGATGACAAGGAAAAAGTGGAAGAAGGAGGATGAGGAGAAGGAGGATGAGGAGAAGGCTGACGAGGAGGAGGAGGAAGATGACAAGGAAAAAGTGGAAGAAGAGAAGGAAGAGAAGGAGGAGGAGGAGGAGGAGGAGGCGGAAGAGGAGGAGGAGGAAGATGACAAGGAAAAAGTGGAAGAAGAGAAGGAAGAGAAGGAGGATGAGGAGGAGGAGGAGGCGGAAGAGGAGGAGGAAGATGACAAGGAAAAAGTGGAAGAAGAGAAGGAGGAGAAGGAGGATGAGAGAAGGAGAAGACTGACCAGGACGAGGCAGAAGAGGAGGAGAAGGAGGATGAGAGAAGGAGAAGACTGACCAGGACGAGGCAGAAGAGGAGGAGAAGGAGGATGAGAGAAGGAGAAGACTGACCAGGACGAGGCAGAAGAGGAGGAGAAGGGAGGATGAGAGAAGGAGGAGAAAAAGAAGGCTGACCAGGAGGAGAAGGAGAAGGAGGATGAGGAGAAGGAGGATGAGGAGAAGGAGGATGAGGAGAAGGAGGATGAGGAGAAGGAGAAGGCTGAGCAGGAGGAGGAAGATACAAGGAAAACGTGGAAGAAGAGAAGGAGGAGAAGGCTGATGAGGAGGAGGTGGAAGAGGAGGAGGAAGATGACAAGGAAAAAAGTGGAAGAAGAGAAGGAGGAGGAGGATGAGAAGGAGAAGGCAGAAAAGGAGGAGGAAGATGACAAGGAAAAAGTGGAAGAAGAGAAGGAGGAGAAGGAGGATGAGGAGAAGGAGAAGGCTGACCAGGAGGAGGCAGAATAGGAGGAGGAAGATGAGAAGGAAAAAGTGGAAGAACAGAAGGAGGAGAAGGAGGATGAGGAGAAGGGAGGAGGCAGAAGAGGAGGAGGAAGATGAAGGAAAACGTGGAAGAAGAGAAGGAGGAGAAGGAGGATGAGGAGAAGGAGAAGGCTGACCAGGAGGAGGCAGAAGAGGAGGAGGAAGATGAGAAGGAAAAAGTGGAAGAAGAGAAGGAGGAGAAGGAGGATGAGGAGAAGGAGGAGGCAGAAGAGGAGGAGGAAGATGACAAGGAAAAAGTGGAAGAAGAGAAGGAGGAGAAGGAGGATGAGGAGAAGGAGAAGGCTGACCAGGAGGAGGCAGAAGAGGAGGAGAAGGATGATGAGGAGAAGGAGAAGGCTGACCAGGAGAAGGCTGACCAGGAGAAGAAGGAGGAGGATAATCAGGAGAAGGCTGACCAGCAGGAGGCGGAAGATGAGGAGGCGGAGGAGGCTGACCAGGAGGAGGCTGACCAGGAGGAGAAGGGGGAGGCTGACCAGGAGGAGAAGGAGGAGGCTGACCAGGAGGAGAAGGAGGAGGCGGAGAAGGCTGACCAGGCGGAGAAGGAGAAGGCTGACCAGGAGGAGGCGTAAGAGGAGGAGAAGGAGAAGGAGGAGGCTGACCAGGAGGAGGCGGAAGAGGAGGTGGCTGACCAGGAGAAGGCTGACCCAGAGAAGGCTGACCCGGACAAGGCTGACCCGGACAAGGCTGACCCGGACAAGGCTGACCCGGACAAGGCGGAAGAGGAGGAGAAGGCGGAAGAGGAGGAGAAGGCGGAAGAGGAGGAGAAGGGAAGAGGAGGAGGAGGAGAAGGCGGAAGAGGAGAGAAGGCGGAAAGGGAAGAAGAGGAGAGGAGGAGAAGGCGGAAGAGAGGAGAAGGAGAAGGCGGAAAGAGAGGAGGAGAGAAGGCGGAAGAGGAGGAGAAGGCGGAAGAGGAGGAGAAGGCGGAAGAGGAGGAGAAGGCGGAAGAGGAGGAGAAGGCGGAAGAGGAGGAGGCTGACCAGGAGGAGGAGAAGACGGCTGACCAGGAGGAGGAGAAGGCGGCTGACCAGGAGGAGGAGAAGAAGGCTGACCAGGAGAAGGCTGACCAGGAGGAGAAGGCGGAAGAGGAGGAGGAGAAGGCTAACCAGGAGGAGGTGGAGGAGGCTGACCAGGAGGAGGTGGAGGAGGCTGACCAGGAGGAGGTGGAGGAGGCTGACCAGGAGGAGGAGGAGGAGGCTGACCAGGAGGAGGAGGAGGAGGCTGACCAGGAGGAGGAGGAGGAGGAAATACATATAGGATATAGGGAAGAAATTTTTTAATGATGAGGATGGTGAAACACTGGCACAGGCTGCCCAGAGAGGTGGTAGATGCCCCATCCCTGGAAACATTCAAGGTCAGGTTGGACAGAGCTCTGAGCAACCTGATCTAGTTGCCCCCTCTAGCAGGGGCTCATTGCAGGGGGGTTGGACTAGATGACCCTTAAAGGTCCCTTCCAACCCAAACCATTCAATGATTCATTGCAAAAAAACAGAAGGAAAGGAGACAGGAGGCTGAGGGGGACAAGAAAGTAGAAGAGGAGGAGGAGGAATAGCAGGAAGAAAATTCAGAATAGGAAGAGAAGGAGGAGGAAGAAGAGGAGGAAGAAGAGGATGAAGAGGAGAAAGACAAAGAGGAATACAAGGTACAAGAAGATGAAGAGGAGGAGTAGAAGGAGGGTGAAGAACTGGAGAAGGAGGAGAAGGAAGGAGAAGGAGGAGGAAGAGGAGGAAGCAGAAGAAGAGGAGAAGGTGGAAAAAGAACAGAAAGAACAGGGGGAGGAGGAGGAGGATAAAGAACAGGAGGGTAAAGAGAATAACAGAGTAACAGGAAGAGGAAGAAGAAAACCAGAAGGAAAGAGGAGGAGGATGAGTTGGAGGAGGAGGAGGGGTATAAGGAGAAGGACTACAAAGAACAAGAAGAACAGGAGGAGGATGAACATGCCAAGGATAAACAGCAGAGGCGTATGAGAAGGAGGAGGAGAAAGAGAAGGACAATGAGGAAGAAGAGGTGAAGGAAGAACTGGATGAAGACAAAAAGGAGGGAGAAATGAAAAGAATGGGAAGAGGAAGAACTGAGGAAGAACAGGATGAGAAAGATGAGAAAGAACAAGAAGAACCAGAAGAAGAAGAAGAGCAGGAAGAGGAGAACAAGGAGAGAACATAAAAAGGAAAAGAAGGAAAGACAAGAGGAGGAACAACAGGAAGGTAGAGGAGGAAGAAATGGAGGAAAAGAATGAACAGGAGGAAGAGAAACGGGAGGAGGAAGAAAAGCCAGAAGGAGGAACAAGGGCAAGAGGAAGAGGAGGAGAAGGAGAGGAGGAGGAGAAGGAGGAAGAACAGGAAGAGGAGGAAGGGGAGAAAGAAGGAAAGAAGAAGAGGAGGAGGAGGAATAATGGCACAAAGGAGAAGGCTAAAGAAAAGGAAGAAGGAGGAAGAAAAAAAGGGAGGAGAAGAAGAGGAGGTGGAGGATGAGGAGAAGGAGAAGCCTAGGAGGAAGAGGAAGAACAGAAGGAAGAAAAAGAGGCAGAAGAACAGGACGCAGAGGAAGAACAGGAGGAGAAAGAAGAAGAAGAGGAGGACAGAACAGCAGGAGGAGGAGAGAAGAGAAGGAGACGAGGGGGAAAAGGAGGAGGAAG
>NW_024470386.1:0-87631 GCF_900496995.4 Aquila chrysaetos chrysaetos | reverse complement strand
GGAGGATGAGGAGAAGGCTGACGAGGAGGAGGAGGAAGATGACAAGGAAAAAGTGGAAGAAGAGAAGGAAGAGAAGGAGGATGAGGAGGAGGAGGAGGCGGAGAGAGGAGGAGGAGGAAGATGACAAGGAAAAGTGGAAGAAGAGAAGGAAGAGGAAGGAGGATGAGGAGGAGGAGGAGGCGGAAGAGGAGGAGGAAGATGACAAGCAAAAAGTGGAAGAAGAGAAGGAAGGAGGAGGAGAAGGAGGATGAGAGAAGGAGAAGACTGACCAGGACGATGCCGGAAGAGGAGAGAGAAGGAGGATGAGAGAAGGAGAAGACTGACCAGGACGAGGCAGAAGAGGAGGAGAAGGAGGGATGAGAGAAGGAGAAGACTGACCAGGGACGAGGCAGAAGAGGAGGAGAAGGAGGATGAGGAGAAAAAGAAGGCTGACCAGGAAGGAGAAGGATGGAGAAGGAGGATGAGGAGAAGGAGGATGAGGAGGGAGGAAGGAGGATGGAGATGAAGGAGGATGAGGAGAAGGAGAAGGCTGAGCAGGAGGAGGCAGGGAAGTAAACAAGGAAACGTGGAAGAAGAGAAGGAGGAGAAGGCTGATGAGGAGGAGGGGGAAGAGGAGGAGGAAGATGACAAGGAAAAAGTGGAAGAAGAGAAGGAGGAGGAGGATGAGAAGGAGAAGGCAGAAAGGAGGAGGAAGATGAGAAGGAAAAAGTGGAAGAAGAGAAGGGGGAGAAGGAGGATGAGGAGAAGGAGAAGGCTGACCAGGAGGAGGCAGAAATCGGAGAGGAAGATGAGAAGGAAAAAGTGGAAGAACAGAAGGAGGAGAAGGAGGATGAGGAGAAGGAGGAGGCAGAAGAGGAGGAGGAAGATGACAAGGAAGGAAAAAGTGGAAGAAGAGAAGGAGGAGAAGGAGGATGAGGAGAAGGAGAAGGCTGACCAGGAGGAGCAGAAGAGGAGGAGGAAGATGAGAAGGAAAAAGTGGAAGAACAGAAGGAGGAGAAGGAGGAGAGGAGAAGGAGGAGGCCAGAAGAGGAGAGGAAGATGACAAAGGAAAAAGTGGAAGAGAGAAGGAGGAGAAGGAGGATGAGGAGAAGGAGAAGGCTGACCAGGAGGAGGCAGAAGAGGAGGAGAAGGATGATGAGGAGAAGGAGAAGGCTGACCGGAGAAGGCCTGACCAGGAGAAGGAGGAGGATAATCAGGAGAAGGCTGACCAGCAGGAGGCGGAAGATGAGGAGGCGGAGGAGGCTGACCAGGAGGAGGCTGACCAGGAGGAGAAGGGGGAGGCTGACCAGGAGGAGGAAGGAGGAGGCTGACCAGGAGGAGAAGGAGGAGGCGGAGAAGGCTGACCAGGCGGAGAAGGAGAAGGCTGACCAGGAGGAGGCGGAAGAGGAGGAGGAAGAGAAGGAGGAGGCTGACCAGGAGGAGGCGGAAGAGGAGGTGGCTGACCAGGAGAAGGCTGACCCAGAGAAGGCTGACCCGGACAAGGCTGGACCCGGACAAGGCTGACCCGGACAATGGCTTGACCCCGGACAAAGGCCGAAGAGGAGGAGAAGGCCGAAGAGGAGGAGAAGGCCGAAGAGGAGGAGAAGGCCGAAGAGGAGGAGAAGGCCGAAGAGGAGGAGAAGGCCGAAGAGGAGGAGAAGGCCGAAGAGGAGGAGAAGGCCGAAGAGGAGGAGAAGGCCGAAGAGGAGGAGAAGGCCGAAGAGGAGGAGAAGGCGGAAGAGGAGGAGAAGGACGAAGAGGAGGAGAAGGCGGAAGAGGAGGAGGCTGACCAGGAGGAGGAGAAGGCGGCTGACCAGGAGGAGGAGAAGGCGGCTGACCAGGAGGAGGAGAAGGCGGCTGACCAGGAGAAGGCTGACCAGGAGGAGAAGGCGGAAGAGGAGGAGGAGAAGGCTAACCAGGAGGAGGTGGAGGAGGCTGACCAGGAGGAGGTGGAGGAGGCTGACCAGGAGGAGGTGGAGGAGGCTGACCAGGAGGAGGAGGAGGAGGCTGACCAGGAGGAGGCGGAGGAGGCTGACCAGGAGGAGGAGGAGGAGGAAATACATATAGGATATAGGGAAGAAATTTTTTAATGATGAGGATGGTGAAACACTGGCACAGGCTGCCCAGAGAGGTGGTAGATGCCCCATCCCTGGAAACATTTCAAGGTCAGGTTGGACAGAGCTCTGAGCAACCTGATCTAGTTGCCCCCTCTAGCAGGGGCTCCATTGCAGGGGGTTGGACTAGATGACCCTTTAAGGTCCCTTCCCACCCAAACCATTCAATGATTCATTGCAAAAAACAGAAGGAAAGGAGACAGGAGGCTGAGGGGGACAAGAAAGTAGAAGAGGAGGAGGAGGAATAGAAGGAAGAAAATTCAGAATAGGAAGAGAAGGAGGAGGAGGAAGAAGAGGAGGAAGAAGAGGGATGAAGAGGAGAAAGACAAAGAGGAATACAAGGTACAAGAAGATGAAGAGGAGGAGTAGAAGGAGGGGTGAAGAACTGGAGAAGGAGGAGAAGGAAGGAGAAGGAGGAGGAAGGAGAGAGGAGGAAGCAGAAGAAGAGGAGAAGGTGGAAAAAGAACAGAAAGAACAGGGGGAGGAGGAGGAGGAGGATAAAGAACAGGAGGGTAAAGAGAAAACAGAGTAACAGGAAGAGGAAGAAGAAACAGAAGGAAAGAGGAGGAGGATGAGTAGGAGGATGAGGAGGGGGTATAAGGAGAAGGACTACAAAGAACAAGAAGAACAGGAGGAGGATGAACATGCCAAGGATAAACAGCAGAGGCGTATGAGAAGGAGGAGGAGAAAGAGAAGGACAATGAGGAAGAAGAGGTGAAGGAAGAACTGGATGAAGACAAAAAAGGAGGAGAAATGAAAAGAATGGGAAGAGGAAGAACTGAGGAAGAACAGGATGAGAAAGATGAGAAAGAAACAAGAAGAACCAGAAGAAGAAGAGCAGGAAGAGGAAGTACAAGGAAGAGAACATAAAAAGGAAAAGAAGGAAAGACAAGAGGAGGAACAACAGGAAGTAGAGGAGAAAGAGATGGAGGAAAAGAATGAACAGGAGGAAGAGAAACAGGAGGGGGAAGAAAAGCCAGAGGAGGAACAAGGGCAAGAGGAAGAGGAGGAGAAGGAGAGGAGGAGGAGAAGGAGGAAGAACAGGAAGAACAGGAAGAGGAGGAAGGGGAGAAAGAAGAGGAAGAGGAGGAATAATGGCAAAAGGAGAAGGCTAAAGAAAAGGAGAAGGAGGAAGAAAAAAAAGGAGGAGAAAGAAAAGGAGGTGGAGGATGAGGAGAAATGAGAAGCCTAGGAGGAAGAGGAAGAACAGAAGGAAGAAAAAGAGGCAGAAGAACAGGACGCAGAGGAAGAACAGGAGGAGAAAGAAGAAGAAGAGGAGGAAGAACAGCAGGAGGAGGAAGAGAAGGAGGACGAGGGGGAAAAGGAGGAGGAAGAAGAGCAGGAAGAGGGAGGCGGAGAAACAAGAGAAGGAGGAAGACCAGGAAGGGGAGGAACGGAAGGAGGAGAAGGAAGAAGAAGACAAAGAAGAACAGGAGGAGGAGGAGGAGGAGGAGGAAGAACAGGAGTAAGAGGGTGAAGAACAGAAGGAGGAAGAAGAGGAGGAGGATGACAAAGAACCAGAGGAGGAGGAGGAGGAGCAGGAGGAGGAGGAGGAAGAACAGAGAGGAGGAGGAGGAGGGGGAGGAGGAAACACCTCCACATTCTCTCTAGAGTTTCAGCACACCAAAATTATTGGATGGAGCTCCTGCTCCACCTGTTTGCCTATGGCGGTTCACTAAATCCAAGCCTACTGGTGAAGCCATTACTCACATTAGTCACTCCACGTCATGGTCATCACTCCTCTTGGGAACAGAGGGGAAAGCTCTGGATGACAAAGGCTGTCAGGACGCGCTCCAGAAATGGAAGATCAGTGCAAGAAGATCTCATCACCTAACCGCATAGAAAAAATCTAGCTTAATAAAATGATTCTTGACAACGAAACACACAGAACAGCATTTGCCATCAAAGCTCTTTCAGTGGTAGTTTTAACTGCTGCCGAGCTGCAGGCTGATGACCTTACCATCACTGCCCACAGGACCCCAAAGGAAATAATAACTGGCAAGCAGTAACTCTACCCATAGCCCACATCTATCTAGCCTTTAAAGGTGGAATAGCTCAGCCTACGGCCCTGAAGGTGTAGACCTGCCTATACTTATATCCTGTGTCTACTTACTCAAGGATCTGTCCAGAAAGTCGAATCGTAATTACCTTTGACAGAGGATGGAACTGGATGGGGGGAAGGGTGGAGAAAGGAAGAAAGAAATTGCTGGAAGAAAGGGAAAGCGTAGGCACACAATTAAAACAAGAAAGGAGTCGAGCTATCCCAAAGGCCAGCTCAGCCCAACTCACTCTCTCTGGCAAAAAGCTGTGCCGCTTGGAGGAAAAAAACCCGACTCTGGTGCCGAGATGCATGCAAATGTCCGAGTTCAGACGTGAAACAGCAGAAAAACTTTGACGTGGCTCCTTTTCACTGTCCTCGTACCTGTGCACGCGCTGCGACTTCCTCGTTTCCCTGAAGTCCTCCCAGACTAACAGGGCAGCGGCTTCTGTCCAGTCCACGTGCCACGAGGAGAAACAGTTTGGACCGCCAAGACGGTAGCAAAGAACGGCACACGCAGAAGCAAAGGGGCAGCCGCGCCTCAGCTTTGGAGGTGCCTGAAGCCGCCCGGAGCCCCAGGAGCCCCCGGCATCCCCGCATTTGCTTGGCCCCGAGGCCCTGCAGGGCCTGCCAGTGCTAGGGAGCCCCGGGGACAGAGGCGAAGGACAGCGGTCAGCCCCCGTGGGGAGAGTGGTGGGGGCTCTGTCCTTCCTCCTGGGCCGCGCCAGGACAGGGCGTCTCTCCTCCTCACCGCCCCGGCGAAGGCGAGGCCTGAGGAAGGCCCTGGGCGCTGGGCTCAGCACGGGCGGTGCCACCGGGGGCAGAGCCCCGTCTCCTGCCGGGTGCCGGCCTGGCCGATTGCCAGCGGCTTCCGTCAGGCAGCTCCTCCTGCCCAGGGCTGTGGCTGGCAGCACAGACAGACCCGCGTTTTGGGAAAGACGTGCTGACCCCGAGCAAACGCAGGGCAGCTCCCCTCCTGCCCTCTCTCTGCAGGCCCACCGCCCCGGCTGGCCCAGAGGCAGCTGCGGGGGGGCGGGCTCTGTGAGGAGCGGCAACAGCTGTGCCATTGGCCATGGCTGTGCCATGTGCCATGGCTGAGCCAATCAGCGGAGCCGGAGGTGGCCTGTCAGTCACAGCCGGCCTGGGGCGGGGCCGGAGGGGGCAGAGCCCCAGCAGCCTGAGGAGAAATGGGGAGAGGTGGGCTGGGGGCAGCCGGGGCGAGGGGGGAGCAGGGAAGGGCAGGGCAGGCAGCAGGAGCAGGCAGCAGGAGCAGGAGCAGGAGCAGGCAGCAGAGCAGCAGCAGGCAGCAGGAGCAGGTATCGCTCTCCCAGGGCAGGCTGGGTCCTGGGGGGAAAACCTGGAGACCTCGGTCATCACCCACGGGCCCTGCCATGGCCCAGTTCACCAGCCCCGGGCCCGAGTGCTCGGCCCCAGGGACAGCCCCGCAAGCCGGGTCCGAGTGGTTCCCGCTCGTGGTGTGTCTGGGGTTCCCAGAGTCATCTGAGTGGCGCCGGGTGAAGGTAATTTTGAGGTCGCGGCAGCGTGGGAGCTTCCTGGAGCGCCGTGGCTCCTGTTTGCCCTCCTGTCCTGCACCAGTCCAGCCCTGTGATAAATTCATCTTATGTATTTGTTAATCAAACCGGTTTGTAAGCCTTGCACAGTATGTTCGCTTTGCAAGGCAGTGGTTAGCTCCTGCAAACAGGTGCAGTTGGAAACTTTGTAACTATAAGGTCCTGCTAAGTGAACGGGATAGCTCGGCTTTCAATGCCTAATAATGGAAATATGTTAAGGTACCGCATGCTCTAAACGACACGAAACAGAGAAGAAGACTAAACCTTCATCCCAACGACCCCTTAGCAACCAGGAGCGCAATCGCAGAACACACTAAACAAGGCCACGTGGGCCGGGACTCTGGGCTTTAGCCCGGCAAACCAAGGGCTATAAAAAGGGGACTCTAAAGGGGTTGGGTGCGCGCCTGTTGGTAGAGCAGGAGACTCCCCGGCCGCCCAGCGGTGTTTTGCCTGTTTGCTGCTTGCTTCAATAAATTTTGATCGGACTGTCCACAGGCTGGCGTATAATTTGTCATCGCCACTTATAACAAGCCCCACAGCCCAACTGTGCAGGCAGCGCACGGTGCAGGGTGCGTTCAGGGGTGGGGAACACCCCTCGGTATTGTGAAAAATGATCATGTCCAAAACAGGATTCTAATTAAAGTTTACAATTTATTACACGAATAGAGGCAAGCAAACAGCGCTGGGTGCACCGGGAGCCTCTGCTCTACCAAGGCACACCCCGTCGGGTCTCATTGTGCAGGTTAAGTACAGGTTCTACATACATATTCACTAGATTTCTGAGAAATGTTATACATATTCATTAGTTTCTCAGGGAAACTATTAGTATATGCAAATGTCCTCTACGCAGGCGCATTGAAGGTCTCTGGTGGTCTTCAGGAGTCCTCTGGTGGTCTTCCATAGTCTTCCTCACTCGTCCGCTATTTGACCCTCCTCAGGTGATTCTGCGCAGTGTGGTCCTTTACGTGTTTTGGTACATTCGTGCTTGTTAGTGTTCTTATTATCTAAGTTCTCATTAGTGGTATAGAACCATATGGGTAGTTTAAGCTAAATTATCTACCAGAAGGATGGGAACAAAGGCAGGAGTTCTTATCTTTTCCGGCCTTATCTATTCAAGCAAGGCCTCTACTTGTGCCTTCTTAACAAGATCGTAAATTCATCCGAACACTTAAGTTAAGTCTGGTGATCGCTCTTGGTTCCTTCTTGCTCATCATTCCCAAGTACCAGTCTCTGACAGGCTTAATCCTTGACAAACACCAGTCCTTGGTATGTAAAGTTACAGAGAGATAATCATTAAGCGATAAGCAGTTTGTTCTCTATATCAATCCCCCCCCTTTTCTTTAAACCTTTGCAAATTCTTGTGCAACTATAGGATTCCGCTACTTCCGAGAGACCGTGTAAAGTATTTTTCGATTTCTACTTGATGTCTGATTTTATTTCGTTTCCAACTTTCGTAATTTCCTACTGTTATATGGCTTTTGCAGGAAGCAAGAGCTATATACATACTCTCCTACTTCCCTTAGGCCTACAGGTTATACAAGATCAAGCAAAACGGTTAAGGATTACATATGCAGAGAGGGTCACATTTCACCATGCAGGCCCTAGCATTGTTTTATATTGACACGAATCAGGTGAATATATTTCACAGTATGGTCTGCACAACAGAAGAAATGAACCCCCACGAACGAACTGTCATGGCTAGATTTTAATGAATAGTACAGTTTATTAAAGCAACAGGAGTACAGGTTCTTCCGGATTGCCGGTGATAAATACACTCTCTGCAAAGTATGGGCAAATAATACTACAGTCGACTACAAGCGCACTAAATTATGGAAAAACTCTATAGGGATTTCTAAGTTTCCTGGGGAAGCACTCGGTACGGCTGAGTGTTCAAATCTCACCCAAGTATCGTCCCTCTGGGGGGGAAGAGAGGTTCAGCCCGTCGACTGATTCCAGAAGTCAGCGATGTCCTCCAGCTTGTCTGTGATCGTGTCTTCCCCAACATGCCTCCTCTCATAAGCCCTTTTCTTATTTTTTAGGTGGAGCTTGAGTGACTCTATTCATACATACCTTTATTGTGAGTGGTGTAAAATCTCCTTGCTTTACTTTTAAAGGTACATGCTACAGAAAATTCAGAGTGCATGCTCAGTGAGGCGTGATCGCCCCTTGGAGGCAGGTAGTTTTGGGGTTGGAGGTGTGTTTTGGGACTATAATGAGATTATAATGAGCAAAGTTCCGTGTCAGTACTCCAGAACGGGGCACTTATGATATAAACCAGAAGTAGGGCAGTAGGTTGACAGAACCCCCATTATTTCACCTCCTTGCTTCCGTGGATTCAATGCAGGGACCTACCGTTCTTGTTCCAGTAGTTCCAGTTCCCTACCCCTGTGATAATATCACAGAGCCTGGCCGCGGTGTCTCCACTCCGCTCCGCCCTCCGTGTTGCTTCTCTTAGGGTCAGCACACCAAGCTCTCTTGGTGTTACTAACATCGAAGGTTGCAGGTTTTGTTGCTTAGGGAATTATTATGGAACACATTCCCTGCATATCCACTGCATTCCACCCTGGAGGTTTATCTTCCCTTAAGAGGAGGGGACACATATCAATAAGTTACCACCAGCAGTCATTCCACATATGTCTCCCAAATGTGCTTAGTTCCAGTAAAGGGAGATAAACTCATGGGTCGAAAGGGCGGTTTAATAAGTGAAGCAAAGCTGTATGAAGAAAGCAAGCCAAACGAGGAGCTCGGTTACCACTTCCCTTGGCAGGCAGATGTCCAGATGCTTCCTGGGAGGCAGGGCTCCATCACACGTAGTGGTGACTTGGGAAGACAAATGTCCCGTCACCCTAAACGTCCCCCTTCCTCCTCCTGTCCCCAGATTCTCTTGCTGAGCACGATGTCAGGCAGTGTCGGCTGTCCCCAGGGTCAGCCTGGGTCAGTTATCCCGGCCATGTTCCCTCCTGGCTTTGTGCCCCCCAGCACGCTTGCTGCTGCATGGGGAAAGGAAGGGGTATTGACGCTGCGCAAGCTCTGCTGAGCCACCAGTCAGACCATAGCAGTGTCATCGACCCAGCAGCAGAGTGGCGAATATTGCCTTATATGGTATGTCCTGGGCCATGAACACAAAGGATGGGTGAGGACAGTGTTGCCGTATATGCTATGTCCTGTCCCCGTGAACACAAAGGAGGGGTTTTGCATCCTTTTGGCTAGTCTGTTCTTGACCTTTCTGAGTCATTTCAGTTTTTGTAGATAACACTAGCACCTTCCTAGGGAGTAAGAACATCCATTTGTCCTCTCTGCAGCCTCAAAGTGCCTGACCAAATGGCATCACCTTTGTCCCTCATCTGTCTAATCTTTCGGTGAAGGTGCAGGTCTCATGTGGATGGCAACAGCCTGTGCACTCTCCAGCCTAATGGCCCAGATGTAAATCCTCAGCAAAAACAGTGTCCGGCTTGCTTTCCGACTACTAGGTCTGATCTTCAGCTGCCTCCAGATCAGGTGACATGGGTATGAGCTAGCATCCAAGAAGTGCCATGGATGTCCTTGCAGAGCGACGGTTGCTCACCTCCCCTTGGACTGGGCTGGGAAGCAAAGGTCTTTTCCTGCAAAGGTCCACGTCTTTCCCAGACCTTGTCCTGCCAAGCTGCTTTCCAGCTGGTCGCCCCCCCAGCTCACTCGAGAGCACAGGGTTGTTCCTCCCCAGGGCAGGACTTGGCAGGTCTCTTTGGTGACCCCCAGTTGGTTCCTCTGCCCATTTTGCAGGTTCCCCCTGCCTGGCAGCACCCCCACGTGGTGGATAAGCCCTGTACCCTGTGCCTGTGTTGCCTGTTGTGACTTTGGATCTTGTACCATTTCTGTCTTTCTGTCTCTTGCCCCACTTTGCCTGGGCACCCCACACCTTGCTGAGGGTGGCTCTGTCCCACCCCTGCCATTTGGAAAATGAAAACCAGAGCTCTGTAGGAAGTAGAGGTGTAGAAGAGACAAAGCGACAACTTTTCTGTCTCAAATATAGGAGGAGGGTCTGGAGAAGGACTGAGAGAAATCTACAGTTCAGGTTTTGCTGCCTACACTAGCAGTGGGATGTTTGCTCCTCCTCTGCTTGCAGCAGGGGGCAAGAATGTAAAGTGACAGGGTGTTCCGCAAGATGACAGGGAATGAATGTGGCTGACCCTGTCAGGAAGGCAAAGCTTGAGGCTGGTGTAGATGGCTGCAGAATCACGAGCTGCTGCACCAGTGATGGTATTGTGGGGACTGCGTCCCCTCCTTTATGCTGTCTCCTCCCAAATGCAAAGATATGTCTTCCTAGATGTTCAAGCCAAGGAGCTTGTGCATGCAGCACCGTGGGTGCCTGTGCATGCTGTGCTTATGTGTAGCTTATATGCCACAGCGTGGATGTGCTAGTGGACACACACAGCCCAGCTGGCAGGTGACAATGGAGCCCTTTGTGACCTCCTGTGTGACACTGTGCGTGCTGCCTAGTGCCAGTGTGGCTCCGGCCCTTCGGTGTCCGGGAGGACGGCAACGGGATAGGGCAGGAGCACAGGGCTGGCAAGGAGCCCTGAGTGATGTCTCGTCTTTCCCCGCCACCCCCGGCATCCCCACGGGACCAAGGCAATTCCCTGAAGTCGCCTAGTCCCCAACATGGGTAAGAGAGAGGGGCTGGGTGGGCACCCTGCAGGGGGAAATGTGCAGGAACATGAAAGCCCTTTGTGATTTCTCTGGCATGAGCCTCTGCCCAGCCCCCTGTGAGGCTGTGAGTATTCACAGCCTGCCCACAAACCTCCATCCCCAGATTTGCTGCTCCTTGAAAAGCCTGTCCCACGCATCTCCCGGTTCCCGCACAGCCCCATTGGCCCCCCCGGGCTCTCCCTGCAGGCAGTGCAGAGTTGGGGCCAGGCGGCATGGCCTTGCCCCATGCCCACCCCACATGGCCTCTCCTCCTTCCCCAGGATTGAGCAGAGACCCCCCAGCCAGCCCCAGCTGGCCTGGGAGGCAGAGGAAGAGGAAGACAGCCTTCCGCTGCCCTCTGATGAGGTGTGCGTGGTCTCGCTGCTGCAGACTGGTGAGTGAGGGACGTTTTGCTGCTTTGCTGTGCTTCTGCATGGCAGCCGGCTGCTGGGCCCATCCCAGGCCTGACCAGCATGGGGGAAACACGATGTCAGTCCCCTGTTTCAGCCCAGGGCTTGCTTTGTCCTCGGGAGCTGGCATGTGGCTAGATGCAGGGTATCGGTGTTTAATCTCTCCTGCCAGCACCTTCAGCTCACCCTCCCCCCTTGCTTTATCAGATCCCAAGTCTGATTCCTGCATCCATCTGGATCTGCCACCAAGTGAGGAGAAAGACATCCAAGAGAACGTCAAGGACTCTCTCAAAGACTCAGGAGAGGGTACCTACAGAGACTGCCATCTGTCTTGTGCCTGCATCTCCTTGCAGCTCCTCCCATGCTCAAAGATCACTTCCTGGAGGGCTGCTGTGTGTGCAAAGCTGGGGGCAAAAAAAAAAAAAAAAAAAAAAAAAGACACCAAGTTCCTGTGGGTAAGAGGGATCCATGAAGGAGCCCCACAACCTTCTCTTCTCTTTGCAGGACGTGAGCATTCTGGACAACTGGCTGAAGGATTTTCTATTCAACCCTTCATCTTCCAGCCTCTTGGAGCGGCAGAATTTCTTGCAGGTCTGGCATTTCCAGAGCAGGTCACAGCTTCCCCAGTGCAAACCCCCAGGGAGGTTTCTGCCCCAAAGTCCTCTGCACCTTGAGGGGTACAGAAGGCCACTTTTGGAAGACAGCATAGAAAGGAGCGGAGGCTGCAGTGGGAGCAGACTCTGGCTACCTCCCTGGACATGGCAGATGGGTGTGGGGACTCTTGCCTGGGGCTGGGAGGGGCTCTAGGGGCGTGAAACCAGTGACAGGCTTTGCTGCTGTTCCCGGGAAGCCTTGGCAAATGGTCTGATCCCTGCCAGGCACTTAGCAGAGCTGCCACTCCTGGAACAGCTGCCAGAGCCCAGGGCAGAGCATCGGCTTTTCTTCTCGCAGGTCCTGCTGCCCTTCACAGAGTCCCAGAGACCAGACGAACGTGAGAAGGCTGTGAACATCATCAACTGGCTGATCCGATCATTTGTCAGCCCTTCCTCTGTGGGGGTAAGGAGCCCGGGGTCCAGACAACCTCCAGTCACCCCATCACCCCTTCCCAGCGTCCCAGGATAGTCTGCGGTTCAGGGCTTCCTTGGAGGGAAGCCTGGGCACGGGCTAGGGGACTCAGCAAGGCGCTCTCTTGAGTAGGACGTCTTTTCCCCTGTCTCTAAGGCTTCTCTCTGGCCCCTCTTCTCTAGGGCAGGAGCCAGCTCTGCCGCCCAGCCTGCCCAAGTCAGAGCTGTCCTGGAGCATGACGCGATCCCTGGCCTGGCAGCCCTGGGCTGCTGCCCAGCAGCATTGGGGTTCAGGGCCCGCAGGGCTCTCTGGCACGTCCCCTTCCCTGCGGCCACCTCCCCACTGCCTGCCACATGCCCGGGCGTCAGCCCCGGGGCACGTGCTGCTGCCCTGCAGGTGCTGCCCGCCTGTGCCGGGGGGAGCAGAGGAGCTGGGCAGGAGCAGAGGGCAGGTGGCTTGATGTGGCCAAAACGGGGAGTGGAGCTCGCGGAGGCAGGGGCGCTCCGCAGGCTGTGGGAGGGAGGAGGAGTGGTGGTGGTGGTGGTGGTGATGGGAGGGCAGGATGGGGGAGATGTCAGGTCCCAGTCCTCCTGTCAGCACCTCCATCCCGTGGGCTGAAAGGCACGGTGGTCAAAATCCTTCAGCTGCAGCCTGGGACGGAGTGAGAAAGCAGTGAGGGGAGACAGACAGCCAGAGCTGCGGGCTGCGTCTGCTGGGCCGAAGCAAGAGGAGCTGGCAAGGGAGCCTGGGCCTGAGGCAGAGGAGCCTGGTCTGTGGGCTGGAGAGCAGGGAAAGGCAGCAGAAACAGTGGGGCTGCAGGGGAGGCTGTTCCTGCTTGGGACAGCTGTTACTTACCCATCCTGCTGCTGCTGCATCGCATTCCCTTCAGGCTCTGCTCTCACCTTGCCACGGCTGCTGCGCTGGGTCAGGGGCTGCTGAGAGGTGCCCCCGCGCTGGGCGGAAGAGCTGGCAGCGTGCAGGGGCTGGGGCACGCACCTGTACAGCCCTCTGATCCCTGCTGGGTGCAGGACTGGGCAGATCCTGCAAGAGCTCTGCCTGCGGCAGCACCCAGCCCTGCACCAGCTCTTGGGCTAAAGGGTTTGGCCCCAGCTGCCATGCTGTAGCCCCGCTACCAGTGCTTCCTCCCTCCCTCAGGTCTGCGTCTCTGGCAACCATCACCTTGGTGAAGAGGAGCTTTTCCAGGACCTGGGCAGGGTGGTGGGACGTCTCATCCTGTGCTGTGCTCCCAACAACGAGATGATCCGCTTTGCGGCTGCAGATGCTCTTCGATACCTCTACAAGTTCACCCTGCAACAAAGAAGTAAGAGAAACAATGACAAGTTGGGTCCTTCTGGGCAGAGAGGCCAAAGCAAGGCCAAGCAAAGCACCATGCCACCTCATCCATTTTCCTCAGCTAGAGGAAGGAACAAGAAACCCTCCCAATGCCAGAGTAGGGGAGCAGCTGTGCTGCATCAGCTGCAGGGCCCACGCAACCCAGCATCAGGGCAGTGTGTGCAGAAACAAGAGGACATGGATAAGGTGATAGCCACGCACCTCTCTGGGGTCCCTTAGCTCTTGCCTTGTGAGAAATAGCCAACGCTCGTGCTGTAGACACGTGTGCCGCTTTAAAAATGCGCGTACCTCACAGACCTCATCCAGGACTGTTACCTCCCTTGAAGCAGTGGTTCCATAGCTGCCCTGGCTAGCAGGGGACTGAAAAACTTCCTGCTGCAATGGTTGCCCATCCTAGCGTTTCTGTCCTGCTTCAGACTAGAAAGTCCCATTAAGCTCCTCCACTTCTCTGCAGCCTAAGAAACAATTTCCCCTCCTCAGAGATAAAAAGTCATTTTGTCACAGAAGGCAGCCAGGTTGGCCAGGAATGATTTACCATTGGTAAAGCCATGGTGTTTCTCATCACCTTTCCCTATGGCTGCAATAGTTGCCTTTCCCCAGCTGTCGGGACCCTCATCTCCACGACCTTTTAGGATGAAAGGAAGCAGCCTTGCAAGGGCATCAGTCAGTTCTGACACCTGACTAGTCTCAGGCACTCATCTACATGAGTTCTTACGTGGACTGGGTTCTGTCAGTAATCCCTGACCCAGTTCTTCCCCACCACTGGCAGTTCTCTTCTCTGAACCCTTCCACTTCCCACATACTGCCTTTTTGGGTTGGAGCTCTGCCAGGAGTTGCCAGCTTAGCCAGGCCAGTCTCCTGGCATGTCTGCTCCCTTGCCCAAGTGTTGGGGTGGACCATCTTGTGCATGGAGGTCGCTGTCCTTTGGTAGTCTACCAACTTCCCTGACCTCCTTTGCCCTTCACAGCTGCTTCCCATAGGAGCCCAGCTGAAGAAGCTGAATGCTCACCTGAAGTCCAGGAACTGTTCTCTGCTGCTCTCCTTCCTCCCTCCTCTAGGGATTGGAACCCCACTATTTCCTGGCCCCTACAGCCCTGATTACCATGTCACAAAACAATTTTTCTGTATTAGTGAACAACAGATCCAGCTGTGCAACACACCGGTTGCTCCCTCCAGCGACTGTAGAAAGAAGGTCTCCCTGATGCCCTCCAGAAATCTCCTTAACTGCTTGTGTCCTGACACATTGCGAGCAAATCCTCTGCTTCTGACCCACACGCTCTCTCCCAGACTGTTGATTGTCCCATATATCTGAGGTGCTCCTTCATATAGGAGGCAATCCCCCCTTCTCATCTTCCTCATCTGTCCAGAAGAGCTTGTATCCATCCACCGCAGCACTCCAGCTGTGCGAGCCATCTCCCACGTCTCAGTTATTCCAACTGTGTCTTACTTGCGCGACTGCATGCAGAACTCTAGTTCCTTAGAGTTTCCCGGGCTGTGAGCATTTGTATACATACGCTTGAGGCGGGTGCGTCTAATCCTTCTCCGTCATTCCCGAGGTCCCTCTTGTTCCCATCACTCGTCACCCTTTGCTTTACAGCCCTGTCCACCACTTCCTTCCCTTGATTGGAGGTTGTAACCTCCCTCCTCGCCCATTCCTAGCTTCAAGCTCTTTTCACCGTTTGCTAAGCTTGTTGGCAAAGATCCTACGTCCTACCAACTGTTCTGTGTTTTCTTCCCCCCTGTTTAGGCAGGACGCTATCAAAATGTAATCCAGAGCATCCACAGCTCCAAAGGGAATGGGAAGCTGGGAGCGCTTCCTGGCTTTCTTGGTACTGTGACGGCAGTGACATTGCTATGGTAATGAGCTCCTCCCTTACTGTGACTCTTGTCCATGGCATCAGCAGGAGACTTGAGTGAGCAAAAGGATCCAGAATCAGTGGGACTGGCATGGCTTCGCTCTCCCTGGTGAGAGAGGGTTCCTGCTGTCCCTGAGCAGGGACTACCCGAGGGTGGCACTCCAGTGTGCCAGCAGCAGCTCCAGTGCTCCTGGCCACCAGCGAGCCCTGGTTCTCTGTAGGGCCAGCGTGCTGTGCCCATGACCCCAGCCCTCCTCCCTCACCCTGAGGGCCCTCTGTTCTCATCCTCTGCCCTGCAGTGACTGCAGCCCCTGTTTCCAGCTTTCCTGTGGGCAATGCTGCCGGCACTGCTGGGCATCTCTCAGCAGAGCTGCTCACACGGCTCGGCTACGCAGCACAAGCAGGGCACTCGGTGTGACGTCTTCCCTCCCTTCCTTCTTCCCATAGGTGTTTGGCATATACCTCCAGCCCTCTGAGAGGACAGACGTGGTCCTCACAGCCATTGACGCCATGAGAGACTCCAGCATCTGTGACAAGCAGGTGGCCTGCAGCTTGCTCTACATGGCCATGAGAGACCCTGCCTCGTGGCTGATGGATGTAAGCAGCCTGCAGCGGGATTTCCCTGCCCATGAGACCTTTCAGGCATTTTCCCTCTCAAGCCCGGGTGTCTTGGGCACCTGAAGCCATCCATTTCAAGCCAGCAGAGAGGGATGGGAAGGGCAGCAGTTTCGGTGGCGGCTGAGGAGGTGGTTGCACTCCAGTGGCAGCACCATCCTCACCTGTGTCCCTTCCAGACACAAAAGATCTTGGAGTGCGTCCACAGAAACATGGAGTTCATCTGCACAGTGACAGCCCGGCACAGCCTGGAATCACTCCTTTTCCTGCTGATCAAATGGTGCCCCAAGGATACGGTCAGGAGCCTGTTGAAGATCACTCCATCATGCGACAGGTACCGGCCCCGGCAGCCCTGGGGGCTTGTTCCGTAGCCCAGGCACGGCGCGGTGGCTGAGGCTGCCCTGCTAACAGAACGCTCTGGCTTGCAGCACTGCCCTGGCCATGTGGGAGGTGATGCTCTCCCTGCCCAGCACTTGGGAGACGATCTGCAATGAGCTGCTCAGTGTGATCCAGGACCAGCTACCGCAAGGGCGGTTCAACTTCACAGAGGACACGCACGGCCTTCCCTCAGCTGTGAGTGACCAGAGCAGGTCTTGCTCACCTTCAGGGCTGTTCATGCCTCCCCAGGCCAACAGACACAGCCCCTCCTGTCTGCCCCCAAGCAGCCACCTCCTCCCGGACTCAGGGACACAGGCCCTTGGGGCCAGCAGGTGCCTGCCCAGCACCAGGCTCCCCTGTGCCAGCCACGCAGGGCTGCCCCGTGCTGCTGGGGCCCCGGCACACAAACACAAAGTCTGCCCCTGCCCCGGCAGCACTCTGCTTCCCTGCTGCCTGCATCCCCGTGCCCTTCTCTGCAGACTGGAAACGTGCTGCCCCGGCAGCACTCTGCTTCCCTGCTGCCTGCATCCCCGTGCCCTTCTCTGCAGACTGGAAACGTGGGGCAGGGGCAAGTGTTGGGGCAGGGGCTGCTCCCAGACAAGGGCAGGGGCGCAGACTGGGGCAGGGGCAGAGAGGTGCTGGGGTCCGGGCTGGGGCAGAAGCCAGAGTCCGGGCAAAGGCTGGGGCTCGGGCAGGGGCTTAGCTATGGCAGAGTCTGCGCAGGCTGCAAGGCCTGAGCCTGGAAACCCAGGAGGGTCTGCAGGGTACGAAAGGCCGGCCATGCTAGCCCCGGGAGGCTTGTGGTGCCCACGTCAAAAGCAAGAGCTGAGCCCCCAGGGCTGCTGGGTCTTGGCCTTGGCCTGGAAGCCAGGTTGCAGTCTCCATCAGAGTCTCTGTGGCTCGGGCCAGTGCCTGAGCCAAACCCCACGTGCTGCCCGAGGGCTTTGGCAGTGCAACAGCAATGTCTTTGCAGTGAGAGTTGTCACTGTGTGTATTCGGCAGGCAACCAAGGTCCTGTGCAAGCTCACCCAGCAGTCCATCTGCCAGGAGAAACTAAAAGCACTCTTCACCAAGGTCTTCATGGCCCTGGTCTTCCAGATCTCATACACTGCAGAGTTCCTACAACACACCATGGAGATTTTCTGGACATACAGCGAATGGCATCAGGCCAATCAACGCAGCCCTTTCAGGTGCTCCATCCCCCTTCCCCTGCCATTCCCCTGGGCCCTCGGCCAGGGCGCATGCTCTGTCTGTGACTGGACTTTGCTCTGCATGCAGGTTTGCAGTGGAGGCCATTAAAGCTCTGCTCTGTGCTGCTGGCTATGAAGAGCATGTCCTGAGCATCCAGAAGGAGGGCGGCTGGGACATGCTTCTCGGAACTGAGACCCACCACAGAGGAATCAGCTTGCTGGCCAGGTGAGAGCCCCTTTCAGGCAGCAGTGCCTCCGCAACCCCATCCGTCGTGGCTGAGAGAGGGTCCCCAGCGCGCCGAGGCACAAGGCTGCAGCCGCGGTGCTCGTGACAGAGCGGTCAGAGTGGAAAGGGCGTTCCTTGCTTGGGGAAAGACCAGGGTGCTGTGAGCAAGTTGTGTAGAAGCTGTAGCTGAGTGCAAACGCGTGTCCTGGCCTGGGGCGTCGTGACTGGGCTGGGCAGTGCAATCCCAGCAAGGCTTTGCCTGCCCTGCTCAGTCCCAGTGGTGCTTTTCTTTCCCCTTCCAGAGAGATGAGTAAGAGCCCAGTTGATCAGCGATCCTCCATGTTCCAGCACCTGCAAGGGATTCTTTGCTGTAGGAAGGAATTCCAGATAACTTTTGCCATGACTTTCTACGTTGAGGTAGGCCTGGTGACAAGCAGTGCCTCTCTGAGATGCTTCTGAGCCCTGCCCTTTTGCCGACATGGCTGCAGGGTGGGATGACAGTCACCGGAGCTGGGACAGAGGCGGTCCATCGTCAGTACCTCTGGCCTCGACCCATTTCTGCTGGGGTAGCACTCACAACCACCGGCACGTCCACAGGCAGAGCTGCCCCCAGGATGGGCTGCGTCAGGCCCCCATGTCCTGAGCTGGCAGTGGGAATCAGGAGCGGCACAGTGCGGGGAGTCCTGCAGGCTCTGCCAGTCTCTCGCTGCTGTCTTTGTTTCAGCTGCTGGCCTGCGATGACCTTGAAAAGGATTTGAGTGACCTGGTCCTCCTCCAGTTGTATATGACGTATCCATGCCACATAACGCAAGCGCTGGTATTCAGAGGCATCGTCACACTGTCGGAAAAACCTGAGATGGTGAGCAAGGCAGAGTCAAGTGAAGCCACGTTGGCAGCCTGGGGCTGGGGCAGCGGGTAACGCGGTGGCTTGGGCCTGGCTGAGAGTAAGGAGGTGGGTGTCAGGAAAAGGGGGTGGCTGAGCAGGGGACACCGAGCCTTTGCTGTCCTGCCCTCCCTTCCCTACCCCTGCTCTCCCTCGTCCCCATCAGTGCCCATGTGGCCACCACCAGACAGGAGGCTGCTGCAGCAATTCCTGTGCCACCTGCCAGGAAGCTGGATGGGAGGCTGGTGCTCAGTGAACACAGCATTTTTGCCAGGGTGGTCTTCCAGTGCTTCACCATAACAGAAATTCTGTGCTTCATACAGGCAAGAGAAATGCATATCCTGCTGAGCGACATCCTGAGGACTCTGAACAGTTGTGACACAGATATCAAGACGAAGGCCTTGCTTGTCTTCAGAAACCTGCTGAGACACATGAAGAGGAAGGAGGCCAGCCACATCACTCTGCAGCTGGCAGGGAAGCTCCTGCCACTCATCGACGACGTAAGGCTGCTGTGGGAGCCTGAGCCCCACAGATGGGTACTCTGCAGGGACAGCTGCCCTCCAGCCCAGCCCCGCAGGCAGGACTTGGGCAGGGCTGCTTCCCTCCTCAACGCCCCTGGGCTCTCGTGGGACGGCTTCTGGGCTCGGCAGCCCAGCACGGCTTCTCCTCGGCAGGTCGATGCCTCTGGGTGACCCGATCCCCCTGCGCTGGGGCTCAGCCCCTGTGCAAAGCACCAGCAGCCCAAGAGCTGCTCGGAGCCACGAGGGCTCCCCCAGCTGCGCTGTCCGGCAGGACCAGACGTTCTCCCCAGGCACCGTGGCAGGGAGCTGAGGCTGAGCCTGCGGTGTGTGTCCTGCAGGCATTGCTGAGGGCCAGCCTGGTGTCCTCCTCAGCCCGTCCCCGGGGACTGCTGCTCTGACATAGCTGGTGGTGAATGCTGGAGGGCTGGGAGAGCACTCGGAGGCACAGCACCACCTGACGGAAACCTCTTGTGTGGCCTTTGACCGGGACCATTGCCCAGGGCCATTCAGCCCCAGCTGCAGATCTGGCCCACGGCTCCTCTGTGCAGAATCTGACCCTGGAGCATCTCCCCTCACATCCACCACGCTAATGCGCTTGATCACCGTGGGCAGGGAGAGGCTGTTGCTGAAATCCCCCTGTCTTCCTTCCTACCAGGAGTCCAGCCAGCTGCGAGAGCTCTCCATCTGCCTCTTCAGAGACATAGTGGAGACTGTGGTGGGGAGAGACAAGAGACGGATGAAGAAGAAAATCCGGAGGGTCCTGGTCCCGCTCTTCTTCCATATGAATGACCAGACCGAGAGTGTGGCCAAGGTACAGATTTCAAAGCTGATCAGTGACAGGGGGAGGGGTCACAGCGCTGGCCTGGGCATCGGCGGTGAGGGCTGCTGGCAGTCGTGCTCTGGGAATGTGTGTAACCTCGGGGTCGCACTGCCCAAGTCACTGAGGACAGGGCAGAGCTCCCCTCATCCCCTGCACCAGTCCCACCGCTGCCTTCCTCCTCCCCCCGAGCCTCCTGCTGCAGAGGTGGCCAGGGTGCTGGGGTCCCCTCCCAGCCCTGCTGCCCCCATTCAGCCCTCCCCCAGCACAGCCCAGAGGAAGGAAGGGTCCCTGCAGAGCCAGCACGAGCAGGAGAGGAGAAGCTGGCACGGACATTTCCCAGAGCTGCCCTACTTGGTCCAGCAGGGCTGGGCAGCAGCCCGTGGCCACCGAACACACGAGTCCCTACAGGCTTCCCAGCTGTCCCTGCAGGTGTCAGAGGCCAGGGCTTTGATGAGCCCCAATCCCTGTCCCCCAAGGGCTGTGCCCAAGAGACCCCCAGATGTTTCGGGCAGCTCCCTAAGAGCAGGATTGAAGCCCTGCTCACAGAGATCACCCTGCGTCAGGCCAGGGAACTTGGTCTGTGCAGAGGAGTGCAAGGAGTGGAGAGCCAGCTTGTTCCCCAGCCTGGAGTGAGGAGAGTGGTGGGAAGGGAGGTGCGGTCAGAGGAATACTGGTCATGCATCCCAGGATCAACCCAGCTGGAGCCTCAGCCTAAAGGAGCTGGGGCAGCCCTGGCTGGGGAGCCAAGCGTCCTGCTGGGGGCTGCCCACGGGAGATGCTGCTGCCTCCCTCCTGCCCTGGTGTCTATGGGACTGCTACTCTCACGGCCTGCAGCCATGGGCCCACACCTCCCTTACCCTTCACTCTGCCCCCCAGCCCTAGCAGCAGCTCAGCAGCTCTTGCGGATCTCTATTCTGCTGGCTGGCAGAGTGCGGTACGTGAGGTGTTGGCTGCCCCATGTCCGTGCCTTGGGCATTAAACCCAGTTCAGACTCTGTCCGCAGCGGCCTCTTCCCATAACAAGCTGGGAACAGCTTGCAGCCTTGCCAAGAGGAGGGGGATGCCAGGTCTCCTTCTCAAGCTGTGGTGCCATCTCCCAGCTTCTGCTGCTTTGCAGGCCTCTGGGGAAGCCCTCCTCACTTGTGCAGACCTCCTGAAGAGGAAGAAGCTCAAGCAACTGGCCCAGACAAAGCAGACGTGGAGGATTGGAGAGACCTTGGTGAGGACAACCCCAAAGCCCCAGGGCCCAGGCTGGACAAGGGATGCCCCGTGCGCCCGGGGTGTGGACTGTGCAGCTGTTGCTCACCGGCCCTGCTCCAGACTGGAGCCCACAGCCTGGAGCTGCATCCTGCTTCCCGTCCCTCAAGCACGGAGCCCCCAGGGCTTCTCCTCCAGGTCCCTCTCCGCTCTCACCCCTGGGTGCTGAAGGAGACCCTGGCCCACCTGGGCCCTGGCAGCAGGACGGAGGGGTCTCAGTACCTCCGGGCCCCCTCTGCCTGTGGCCCTCCCTGAACTTCAGCCCCACGGGGCTCCTGGCTGGAAGAAAGGAATGGCCTGGGGAGGAAGGAGGGTGATGGGAAGAGGGACTGGTCTGCCCGGCTGGGAGTGGTCTGTGCTAGCCCCGTGACCTTGTGCTCTCTCCAGCTGGTGCAGGACAGGAGGAGGATGGAAGAATACCTGCATCACAGCCTGCCATACCTGAAGGACGCTCAGGCCACCTTGAGAGTGGAGGCCATCAGGTTCATCGGTGAGCCCCAGCCCCCAGGGTCCCTCTTCTGGCAGCCTGGCCCCAGTCCCTGCCACTGCACTGGCAGCAAGGAGCAGCCCCGTGGCTGCCAGAGCCTCGGCTGCCCCGTCCAGGGCCTGGGCAGACAGGGGCTCTGTGCCTCCCTCGCCCACCCCTGCCCACGTAGGTGGGCTTGGTGGCAGCCTTGCTCCGTCCCGCTGCCCTCGGGTAGTCTCCTTCCCTGGGGTCAGCCCTGCTGAGGGGGAGGAGGGCGTGCAGCCGAGCTGGCAGGGCCAGGGGCTGCGCTGCCAGCAACATGCTGGCGAGTGGGAGGTCTGATGGGAACTCTGTGCCTAGGGCTTGGTGCGCAGCACCTGAGGGACCGAAATGAGGAGGAGCTACAGGATCTGTGCAGGGGTGAGTAGGGGCAGTGCTATGCTGGCTCGGGCTGGTGGGGCAGGGGACAGAGCCTGGGCAGGGTGTTGCTATGCCTTGTCCTGCTCCAGGAAAACGCTTCAGGGCTAGAGGAATGTGTCAGAGGCATTTGGGGCGTTTCTGAGCAGCAGCTTCCAGCTGGTCCATTGGTCCCACCTGCTCCTCCTGGCCAGGGAAAGAGACAGATGGGGCTGGCGTGGGAGGGTCTCTGCAGACAGTGGGGTTTCACCACTGCTCTCCTTCATTCTGTTGCAGCCCTCCAGCCCTTGGTGAGTGACGCAGAGCCCTCAGTTCGTTCCCTGGCAACTCAGACCTTGCTGATCCTGGCACCGCTGCAGCCAACATCGGGATGGTCCCTACGAAGACTGTGCTGTGGGCTCTGCAGAGACAGGGAGAGGTGAAGGTCTCTCCTGGGGAAAATGGCTGCATGGGAATAAAGCTGGAACAACCAGCCCAGTCCCATGGCGTCCTTCACACAGGACATGAGCATGCTGAGCAGACAGCATCATTCCTGGCCTCTACTGCTGCCCACAGGACAGCTCATCTCTCAGCACACGCTGGCCCCAGTCTTGTTTTACAACAATTTTACCTCTTGTTTGGGCTTTCCCCCAAAAGAAGCACGTTTGCTCGCCCCCTGTGCAAGTATTTTTCTTTAGGGATGCAGAGGGTGAAGGGGAAATGGCAGACCCTGGAGAAATCGGGATTGCCTGGAGAGCTGCCCGGCACCCCCACTTCCCAGTAGCCCATGGCAGTACAGCACGCACTGACCCGCGGTGTCCTTGCACCAAAGCCCTAGCAGCGCTGCTGGACCACAAAACCCAGAGGGGAGGAGGAGGGAAACTGTAGGCCAACCTTCCCCTCCTGAGACATTCCAGGGCCTGAACAAACGCTCGGCCAAGCTGCCGAGTCGTCATTCATGCCGGTGTTCTGAAGTGGCCACCTCCGGCACGCTCCTGGCTTGCACATCCTTGCCCGTGAGCCAGGGGAGACGTTCCCCTGTGGGGAGGGAAGAGCTGTGCCCCTGTGCCCTGCCACACCTCCTCTGGGCTGCTGGGGCCGGACTCCCAGCCCTTTCAGCAGCTGGGCTGATCTGGCCACGGCCGGTGCCATCAGCCAGGCAGTGGAGGCAGCGTGTGCCAGGCTTCCCACGGCCGCCTTCCCAAGGCCTGGAAGGAGGGAGGGCATCAAATCCCCAGCAGCAGAGAGCTCCTCACCACCCCAGGCCAGCAGCTCCCCCCAGCTCTGGGACCAAGCCCAGGCTGTCCCCTTGGGGTCCCTGGGGAACCTCTGCTCTGCCAGCACGCAGCAGGCACTGCGTCGGCAGGGAGAGCAGGAGGCAATGGGCTGGGAGTCCAAGGGATGCCTTGGCACACTGCTCGTTCCAGCAGCAGCAGCGCCGAGAAACCTTTTCTGTGCTGGAGTCCAGTCCCTCCTGTCACCTACACAGAGAGGTCATTTTGAAAGACAGCAACATCTTGAGCCTGGCAGCTTTATCTCCAGTGCCAGTCTTGAGTTTCCATCAAGCACCCGGAGGCTGTCACAGCAGACGGAAATTACTGACTCGTCCAGAGCTACCTCGTTAGCACAGAGGTGAAGGCTTTGGGAAGAAACCTACAAAGACCCAGTGTTTCCTTTTATACCTAGTTCCAGAACTTGGAGAAAGAGGACCTCTTTCCCTCCGGTGGGATGGGGAGGAGAATCAGAAGGGAGAAAAGAAAAAGAAATGGAACATTTTGGGTTGCGCTAAGGACAGTTTACTGGGACAACTCAAAAAGAGAAGTTACAACAACAACAATGGTACTAATAAAAGAATATGCAAAACGAGTGATGCACAGTGCAACGGCTCACCACCTGGAACCTGACACTCTGCCGCTTCCCACACCGAGAGCAGAGAGCTCCCCCCAGCCCGCTCCCCATTTGTATAGTGAGCATGACTGCACATGGTATGGAATAGCTCCTTGGCTAGTTCAGGTCAGCTGCCCTGGCTGTGCCCCCTCCCAGGCTCCTGTGAAAATTAACTCTATCCCAGCTGAACCCAGGACACAGCGGGAGGGACTTTGCTCCCTCAGTCCCTGCCTTGAGGCCCATCCACTCAAGAGGTGCGGGAAGAGAGCTTGCCGGTGAAGAAGGAAGCATAACAGTTGTTGAGTACCTCAGCCTTCTCCTCGTCTGCTGTTACCAGTCTGCCAGTTGTGTTCACGAGGCGGTTACCCTTCCTTTGACCTTCCTTTGCTGGCTGACATACCTAGAGAAGCCCTTCTTACAAGTCTTTTTTGGGATGTCCTGGTAGTGTGGGAGCTCCCAGGAACCTTGTGGCTCAGGTTCACATCCTCACCCCTGCACCAGCAGAGCCCCGCTGCCCCACAGCCAACCTGTGCAGACACCACACGGTGCAGGGTGCGTTCAGGGGTGGGGAAGCATCCCCCTGGCATGGTCTGCACAACAGACCGTGGTGCCCAAGAGTCTGAAGACCCCCCCTGCTCCAGGGCCTGGGAATGGGTGAGCCTGGGAAGGGCTGGATGCTCCCCCAGTACAGATGGAGCTGGTCACATTTGAAAGATCAGCCCTCCCCTGGACTGGTCAGGACTGGGGCTGACTTTTGAGGGTAAGAGCCAGCAGATGGGGTGGGGGAGGCTGTCTCAAGGACATGTGCTAGGCCCAGGGACCGAGTGAGGGACAGCAGCAAACTCACGGGGCTGCTGGGTCATGCTTCCGTCAGTGCCAGCCCCGACACAGGCTGCCAGCCCCCGTTTCGATGTCACTCTTCAGGAGGGACGATGGCATAAAGGCATGGGGAGTGGGAGGCACCAGTCCTTCTGCAGCCATTTCCCAGGCCTGCTGGAGCACCAGGAACCAAGCACCAGACCAAGAACGTCTGGCTCTGCACTGTGAGCGTGCTTCAGGTTATCCACGGTCTGGCAACAGTTTTGAATGAGCTGAACATTGTCATGTTTTGCGATGCAAACTCTAGCCCAGGTCAGATCCCATGTCACCTTCTCCTGAACATTCTGGTCATTCCTGGGCTCTCCTTGTGCTCCCCACTGGCCCTCAGAGCTGGGTGCGCATCACTGCTGCGAAGACCCGCTCTGGGGCTCTGTGGAGATGGAAGGTGCTTGAAGGGAATATGGTACATTTCCAAGGAGAGCAGATGTTCAGTTGTGCCTGAAGGTGACATGAATGACTCTCCAGCCTCTCTTCCTTGTGCCTGCTGGCTCCCCATTTCCTCCTCGGGGATTGTAGAGTGCTTCTTTTCCTTTGGATGCCTGCGTTTAGCACTTTCCTTTGAGTGAGTCCACTGTGGGCCATCTCTCACTGTGTGGGGCTCCAGTCACTGCCCGTCCGAGGCACACGCTGTCCATGTTGACCCCTGGGGTCTCCAGGCAGCTCCAGACTCTCTTCCTGAAGGACATCATGCGCGTGTCACATGTGCGACAGCCCAGGCCATGTACCTCAGTGGCTCCGTGACTGCTCACCATCTCCACTGTCACTAGACACCAGTGGGTAAGTCCCAAATCCAAGCTGCAGTCTCTGAAAGGCACCAGCAAGACAATGACTTTTTTGCTCCTGAATCCATGGAGCGACAGGCCCCTTTGGGGAGCATTTGCTCATGCCTGTTCTTGTCGCCAGCTTTGGATGAAGAGCGCAGTCTTCAGGCAGCGCGCTGGGGAGATGCCATTTTATCACGAGGAAGCTATGGGAGATGCAGCTGTGATGCAGTCTTCGAAAGATTTGTCATCTGAGAGTCAGGTGACACAGAGAAGGTACATTCATCCTTAGCAGTAAAGTCAATCCAAACATTTATGTTCTACAGATAATAATAATAATGACCATGATAAACGAACAAAGCACGTGCCTGCAATAGGATACCATGGGAGCCATTTGTGTAGAGAGAAGTTTGTAACTACCGAAAAATGTCCATTAAAACACTTTCCTCATGGCATCCTTGAGATCTTGGTTCCTCAAGCTGTAGATGAGGGGGTTCACTGCGGGAGGCACCACCGAGTACAGAACAGCTACCACCAGATTGAGGGAATGGGAGGAGATGGAGGGGGGCTTCAGGCAGGCAAATGTGGCAGTACTGACATAAAGGGAGACCACGGCCAGGTGAGGCAGGCACGTGGAAAAGGCTTTGTGGCGTCCCTGCTCGGAGGGGATCCTCAGCACAGCCCTGAAGATCTGCGCATAGGACAGCACATTGAAAACAAAACACCCAAAAGCTAAAATAGCACTAAATACAAGAACCTCAAATTCCCTGAGGTATGAGTTGGAGCAGCAGAGCTTGAGGATCTGAGGGATTTCACAGAAGAACTGGTTCACGGCATTGCCTTGGCAGAGTGGCAGTGAAAATGTATTGGCAGTGTGCAGCACGGCATAGAGGAAACCACTGCCCCAGGCAGCTGCTGCCATGTTGGCACAAGCTCTGCTGCCCGGGAGGGTCCCGTAGTGCAGGGGTTTGCAGATGGCAACGTAGCGGTCATAGGCCACGAGGGTGAGAAGAAAATACTCCACTGACATCAAGAAGAGAAAGAAAAAGACCTGAGCAGTGCATCCTGCATAGGAAATATCCCTGGTGTCCCAGAGGGAGTTGGCCATGGATTTGGGGACAGTGGTGGAGATGGAGCCCAGGTCGAGGAGGGAGAGGTTGAGGAGGAAGAAGTACATGGGGGTGTGGAGGTGCTGGTCGCAGGCTACAGCGATGATGATGAGGCCGTTGCCCAGGAGGGCAGCCAGGTAGATGCCCAGGAAGAGCCAGAAGTGCAAGAGCTGCAGCTCCCGCGTGTCTGCAAACTCCAGGAGGAGGAACTGGGTGATGGAGCTGCTGTTGGGCATTTGCTGCCTCTAGGCATCGGGGTCTGTTTAAGAAGGAAAAGACAGTCAGAAGTTTTGAGAGATTTTTCAAGGAAAAAACCCTAAAATCTTCTGACAAAAATGGAGCATCAGCACCTAGTTCCCATTGAAGACATCTCCAGGCAGGTCCTACAGGGTCACTGTCAGAAAAGAAGCTGACCTGCACCCCCACCCAAAGCCCAGAGACCAAGGGCACCACGTACATGTGGAGACACAAGGAGGAATATCGCAGTACTCCCACCAGATGAAGCAAAGTGACAAGGACAGACAGGCATGCAGCGAAGCCTTCTCCTTACCTCCCTGTACTCACCACCTCACAGACAGTGGCACTCCCGGGCAGGTGCTTTTAGCCACGTTGTTGTGTAGCACGTTGGAAGACGCATGCACCTCTCCTTCTGGAGGTCCAGCTGCCAAGGAGGTGTCTCATGTCCTGGGCCCCACAGCCTTGGGAGCAGAGGCTCTGCTGAGTGGGAGAGGAGTCCAGAGGATTCCTCAGGAGAAGGTGTCTGCACCGCAGGGGATGACAGGCAGGTGCTTGAATCACCCACCTCCCACGGCGTTTCTGCGAGTAGTTGACTCTCCCTCCCTCTTCGTGTCTCTGCTGCCTGGAGCAGTCCCTGCTGGCATCTGCTTCTCGGTCCCCACGTCTCTGCCATGTCCTCGCTCACAGACCCCATCCCACCCAGTGCGTGCTCAACTCTGCCCTGCAGATGTTGTCTGCCTCCTGGCAGCAGGACACTGCCCAGGGGCATCTCTGTGTGTCCATGGTCTGAGGAGCAACTCGGACAAGTCCGAATGAGAGCTGGGGTCTCAGTGCCTTCTCCAGAACAGAGAAATAAATTCCTATTCCCCCACTGCCCGCCCAGACAACCAAGAGGAGAAAACACAAAGCACAGACTCCTTTCCTTTCATTTAACCACCACCTTGGCATTCCTCTTCAAAACTGCCCTCAGAGATGTCCTGGGGTGATGTGGAGCTCCGAGCAGCCCTGGCCCACGCAGCACCCTCCCAACAGCAGAAGGACCCTGCCCTGCCGGGGGTTGCTCCTTCCACCCACAGCTTCTCCCCAGAGTGCCGTGGGGAGCAGAGCCCCGGCACACAGAGCCCTGGGGTGCAGGGACCCTGCTCTGAAGGACAGCCCTGGGCACCCCTGGGTGCACGCCCGGCTTCACACCCCTGCAGACAACCCCGGGAAAAGGGACCTGTGATGATGCCCTGTCGCCCAGAGGGTGCAGCAGGGAAGCCCTGCTCTGCTGCACATCCTTCTCCACGCGAAAGAAACCCTGAGAGCCATCCTGGCAGATCCTATCTGCTCTGGGATGTGCCAGCTCTAGGAGACCCCTCCAGGAAACTCCGGTACATTGCCCTGCAGCCAGAGACTTACTGGGTTATGAGCTGTGATGATGATTCTTCCCCAGTGAGCTCTCGGCATCCTCCCACTCCACACTGCCTGTAACCTCTCTCTTGCTCCTCGCCTCTCCTCTCACTGCCTGCAGGCAGTGCTGCGCTTTGCAGAGGAGCTGCTCCTGGGCAGAGCTGTCTTTGTGCAGCGCTGCTCCTTTGCCACGAGCTCCCCCCGTCCCAGGAGCCCAGCAGCAGAGGACCAGCCCAAGGCAGCCCTTTCTCTGACCCCTCTGCGCTCCCTCCACGTGTCCCTGGGGCTCCAGGGCTGACAGAGCCTGAAAGGCAGCAGGGTCATCCCTGGGGAGCGTGCTTTGGAGTCCTCAAAAGTAATCACTAATGGTCCCTCTCTCAACAGCAGAGAGGGACTGATTCCTGCGGCAGAAATTGTTCTAACAGAGCATGGTTGTCTGCGAGAGGCGTCGATGTTCCCCTCCGGACACCGCCGTTCCTGTCCCGTAACAAAAAGGACAGGCGGGCAGGGAGGGGTTGGCTTCCCCTTTGCAGAGCTGTTGTTCGGCTGAGGCAATGCAGGCATGTCATCCCCAGCTGGAAGAAGCAGGATTCAGCTCCCCCCATGCAGCCCACACAGCCAGAGGAGCTGGGATTCCTCTTGCTTCAATTCCGGGGGGGACAAAAGCATTGCCTGCAGGTGAGCCCCTGCTCTGATTCCCTGGTCTTTGTTCTGTGGGCACTCGGTTGCTCACCCACAGACACTTGCTGATGACTGAGGGGCCAGGGTTCGTCCAAGACGTATGCAAGTGTTTGCAAGCTCTGGTGGAAAATCTCTGAGAATACCCACAGCCTTCCCGAGCCTCAGCTGAGGTCCAGAGCGGGAATGGGGATATCCTTGGCCATCCTGCGTGACACTGGACCTGCACGTTCAGGGCACCTGAATGCACCTTGTCACATATATCTCTGGAGCACATGGAGCTCTTGGGCTGACCAAGCACAGGGGCGCACCAGAAGGAGACCCCGGTGTCTCTCTCTCCACTGCATTGACTAGAGTACCAGTCACGGCAAAGCTAAGACACGTCCACATCCCTGTGCTGAAGACACCTTATTTATTTTCATTTACTTAATGGCATCAAGAAAAAAGCCTCCAGTGCCACGCCAGGTGCCTAGAGTGCCAAATACAACTGCACTCAGCAGGCAAACACAGCACAGGACCTCCAGGGGAGCCGTGCCCTGGTGGAGCTGGTGTGGGGCAGGCACCCAAGGGCCTGCCAAAGGGGTCCGGTGCCTGTCTGCCATCGCCTGAACAGCAACACCACGCCACAGACGCAAGGTCCATCCCTTGGTGGTGCCGCAGGACAAGGAGGCAGGCCACAGCAGGGTGCCCAGCCCTGTGCTTGTGCTCTCCACCCGGGACCGTTCTCCTCTCTCTGAACCTCTCCTCCCATGCCTGATGGTGTGCGGAAGGAAGGTGATGATGGCAATGTCCACAGTCACAGTGGGGATGGACCAAAAGGTGTCCACCTCCAAAGACTTTCTCTGCAGCACCCTCTCCTTGCTGGAGTTTGTCCTACAAGCCCCACAGCCCTGCAGCATTTCTGCAGAGTCACCAAACGCCTCTCTGGACACGGTGTCATTCCCCAGCCGTGTTTCTCTGGCCTTGGAGACAGCAGGGCAGTCTGTGGGCAGCTCAGTTCCTTGTTGCACGAACTTCTGTCAAACACTCTAGCGTGTGAAGCAGCGTGGGGTCCTGGGTCCCTGTTACCGTATCTGCCTGCAAGGAGTCTGTGCCCAGCCCCGGTGCCACGGCTGGGATGCTGCAGCCCAAACGTGCACAGGCAGGAGGAGCTGGAGCCTCACAGCACTGTGAAGGTTTTGGATGAAATTAGATGTGGTGGGACAGCTTGCTCACCTGGGGTGCTGCAAAAGAGGGATAGAGGCTCTGCAGAAGAGAGTGCCAGGGAAGGTGAGCATGGGGCTGGCCCTGTGTGAAGGGGCAGCTCGGATGTGTGGAGCTCTTCCAGGATGGGTTAGCTTCTGTCACTGAGGATTAGAGGAAGCAGGAAGGGTGACACCGTGCTGGCAGTTCTGAACCTCTCCATGAGGGTGAGGAAGCAGGAGAAGTCTTCTGTCAGCAGCCCAATGAAGACTGCAGGTCAATGAGCCAGTTCCTGCTGGGGACTAATTGCCCTGGCATCCATGGACCAGGTCCAACAGGGTGCAAACAGTCTGGAGGATCTCGGGACAACTTCTTCAGACAGCTCCTAGGTGGGCCAGCAAGGGCCCTGGGTGCTTCACCTGGCCCCAGTACTGGCAAACACGGAAGATGTGGTCAGGGATGTGATACTCGGTGTCATCCTTGGCTGTAGTGACCATGAAATGGTGGGGTCCCAGATGCCGGGGGGGTGAGGAGAGCAAGTGGCGGAGCCTTGGGCTCCAGAGGAGAAGACTTTTCCTTAGGCAGGGGACTGATACTGGTGGGGTGTCCCAGGCCCTTGTGCCTGAAGGCAGGAGTCTGGAGAAGAACAAGCAGCAGTGGAGGGGGATCAAGTCAGGTGAAAGGCAGAACATTAAAGCAATTAAGTTTACTAAGAGTAAAGAAATGAGTTTTATGACCATCAAGAAGAATAAGAAGAAATGTTTTTAGAGCATGCTACTGTTAGTGTCTTTAGTGAAAGTAGAACTAAGGCAAATTATGTGCTGGGCTGAGCCCAGGTGGGAGCTAAGCCCTGCTCCCCAAGCTGGGCAGGCAAATCAGAATAAGGGACTGCTGCTATCAGTTTTCTTTCCCTCCTCTGGCTTTGGTGAGGGGACTGAATCGCCTGTGTTTTTTTTCTAGAGCCATAGGACGCCTTGGGTTGGAAGGGACCTTAAATGTTAGGAGGCTGTGGCATAGGCAGGCGAGAGGGGAGAGCCGTCCCTGGGTGGGCTCGAACCACCAAGCTTTCGGTTAACAGCCGAACGCGCTAACCGATTGCGCCACAGAGACTCCCGAAGGGGGCTCCCTGGGGCTTCCCAACGGCAGGCAGATGTTTGGCCATCGCCAGGGAAGCAGAGCTTCCTCACGCGTAATGGTGACTTGGGAAGAGCAACACCACAACCCTCAATGCCCACCCTTCATCCTTGTCTCCCTGAGCGACGGACCTCCCCTCCCACGGCATTCCTGGTCGCAGTCCTGGCCCGTTCCCTGCCCGCTGCAGACCACCCATCTGCAATGCAAAGGCGGGCACCAAATTCACTCCTCCTGGAGCCTTGCACAAGTGCTTGGACCTCAAGAAGCACAAAGGGGCCTCGGGGAGGTTCTCCCCTCCACAAGATGTGCTTCCTCAACTGGGGTTTTTAGCATGCATGAATGGTGACTGGAGAAACGTGGTCATCCCCTGACAATGAGATGGAAAGCCTGAAGAGCTTCTTAACTTCTCAGTTAGTGATTAGGCGGTGACTGGCAGTGCCTAGGGATGCCAAAGAGGGTGGAGGGAACTCGGCAAGAAGCAAGGCGGTGGTTGAGGGTTTTAGCACATCCTTCCAACCATGTGCGAACCTCGAAATGGGAAGCCGTTGATGTCTGTGGGTGGAGGAGGAATAGGTCTGCCCTGGGAATGTGACTGAAGGACTCTGAACAAAGGAGAGGTTACCATCATGTGTGCGTGCCTCACCCGGGGAGATGGGGAATGCCCTCTGCTGTGGCGTGACCAGACAGTGCTCAACATGCTCCATGAGCTGACCTGCCTCTCGTCCTCCCCTTCGCTCCCCACACTTGGATGGACCTCAGGAAGCCTTTGGCTTCCTTCTAGGCTGGTGCATTCTTTCAATATCTGCAGTTCAGGAACTCGGCACCAAAGGCCTCGTTAACAGGCAAAGTGCCACAAGAAGCCACATAATAGAATTCTAGAATCATAGAATAGTTTGGCTTGGAAGGGACCTTTCAAGTGTTACCAGAAGTCAGCACTTCAGAAACTCTCTAAGACTCCATTTTGGAGTTTTAGAAAGCAGGCATTCTTCATTGCATCGCTGGGTGCATGGGGGATCGTTCCACCTATCGTGCATACCAATTCTTTCAACAGTTGAGATTATATACAAAATGGACATACATAGTCATGATTTTTCCTGGAAACAATTCACACATTCATCTGAATTCCAGGAACTCATTAATATATGTAAATGTCCTTGGCGCAGGCGCACTCAAGATCTTTGGTGATCTTCAGGGGTCCTCTGGTGGTCTTTGATAGTCTTCCTCACTTGTCCACTAGTCGACCCTTTTCTAGTGATTCTGCGCGGTTGGACACTTTACATGTTTGATACAACTTATGCTAAAGAATGTTGATTAGTACCTCTACTATCCATCTTTTCTCGCTAGACATTCTTTTGTCACAAACCACATTGACACTCTGCAGCCGTACCCGGGAGAAGGCAGCCATTGTGTCCTGTCCCTCTGACAATGCAGCAGGGAAGCCTTGCTCAGCAGCACGTCTTCCTACAAACTGGACAAACTGTGAGGGTTGTTCTGACAGACGCTTTGGATGTGCCAGGTTTTGGAGACTCCTCCAGGAAACTCACGCATGTGCACTGCCCTGCAGCCGGAGTCTTCCCAGAAGTCCTTCTCCCACACTGGGAGCTCAGCTGTCCTCCCACTGACCTCTCTCTGCCTCACTCATCTCCCCTCGCTACCTGCAGGCAGTGCCTTCAGCCCTGCTGCGCTTCGCAGGGGAGCTGCTCCTGGGCAGAGCCGTCTCTCACAAGCGCTGCCCACTTGCTGGGAGCTCCCTCCGTCCCAGGAGCCCGGCCCAGCTCAGGAGCAGAGGACCAGCCCAAGGCTTCACTTTCTCTGCCTCTTCGGGGCTCCCTGGAGATGTCTCAGCTCCTGAAAGGCAGCGGAGTCACCCTTGGGGAATGGACTTTTTAGCTGACTGCAGTAATCACCAATTGTCCCTCTCTAAAGAGCGGAGAGAGAGCGATTCCAAAAGCATGGTTTGTCCTACCAGAGCGCGGATGTCTATGAGAGGTGTAGATGTTCCCCTCTGGGCACTGATATTCTCGGCCCATCACAAAAAGGACACACAGGCAGTGACAGGGAGGTGTTGGTTAAACGCTCTGGCTGGGCAGGGATTCAGCTGAAGCAATGCAGACATCTCATCCCCAGCTGGAAGCCCTTGGGATGAAGCAGGGTTCAGATCCCCCCATGCATCCCACAGACCCACAGTGTTACGGGATGTCAAGACTGGCCACCGCTTCCAGGCACTGCAGCCAAGGACCCCTCCTACCATGCCCCTGGAGCCCAGACCAGTACCACCAGTACACTCCTGCCTGGCTGCTGGAGCCCAGCCCGGTGCCTGGGCATCTGGAGTCTTTGCCCAGGCTGAGGGATGCAGCTGCCACTTTGCCACTTGCAGCTGCAACTTCTAGCGAAGCTGAGCACGCATCCCAGAGATGCACACACACAGACACACCTGCGGAGAGGACACTGACACGGCCAGTCACACAGACTGCCACAGACGAGGCGCTGCCGTCAACAGTACCCTCATGGAGGACTCTCATAAAACACAGAGACAGCCATGTCCCCTCCTCCTCTTGGGCTGCCAGAGACAGGAGGTCACTAGTGGCAGGCACACACACAACACACTATACGTTCACAAGCACACGCGTGTTCATGGATCCCCAGAGTACTGGCACAGCCTCTCTGCCCTGCCAGTACCCCTGCCCAGATTCCGGCCCTGCGACCCACCCCACGAGTCGCCTACTTGCTGACTGGTCCATCTTGGTGCTCCCTGCAAACATGCAGCACTCACACATTTGTGCTGCAGGAACCCCACAGCCACCCAGCACAGACCCTCTGCCCACCTGATAGCCCAGCCAGGGCCCGGCTGCACTGGGACCCACGCCAGTAGCTGGCACCACAAGCCAGGGGTGCCTACACCCCCGGTTGACTCCAGTAGCTGGCACCCAGTCCACCCACGCCAACCCCCCCAGTAGCTGGCACATAGTCCTTTCAGTACACATCCACTCAGGATAGAGAGTGACATTGTGCAGAGAGATCGTTAGGAAAAGATTTAATAAGAACATAGAAGAAGACGGGACAGACATCATCTGTGTCCTGCTACCAATCACTTGTCTCCAGCCAGAATCCGGTGTCATCAGGCTGTCCGTCATCTGAAACTTCTTCAACCAGATTAGAGGGGACGAAGCCTCTTGTGCCGTCGGTCAGCTCTCCCACGTACCAACCGTCTTCGTCCACGTCTCCAAAGACGTACACGTATTGTCCAGCAACTAGAGGAAGCTCTAGTTCAGGCCGCTCGTTGGGACCACTGAAAGGATCATAGCTGTATCGAGCTATGAACGCTCGCAGCACCGCCGGTTGTTTTCTCATAGCCGCCAGGAGGATGGACTCCTTGTCTGCAGCCCCGTCAGCCTGGCACGGCCTGGAAATGATACCGTTGGATCTTTCTCTTTCCAGCCGTTCAAGTTCCTGAAGTAGCTGCTGGTGTTGCTCATTTAGCTTCTGATACCAAACCAGCTGGGCTTGAAACAGTTGCAGGGTTTCTTGGTGTTCCCCGTGTGCTTCTGCCTGAGCCCTCGGCAAACACTTGCCTTGCTCTTCTTTCCTCTGGAGCGCTAACTTTGTCTCCTCAAGCTCCTTCCCCAGCTGTTGACTCCTTTCTGCCATTTCTCTCATGGCTTCCAGTTTGCGCTCCAACTCTTCCAGCTGGGTTTGAAGACAGACCTTCATCTGGATGGCAGCATCTCGCTCCGCTGCCACTCGCGCCAGTTGCCCTTTCAGGTCCGCATTTTCAGCTCGAACGTGCTCTGTCAAACCCACCTGCCCACGGAGGCGAGCATTCTCTTCAGCCAGGCGGGTGTTTTCATTTGTCACCTCTGAGAGCTGCACCTCTAACTCCTCACCAGTTGGGCTGTGGGCGCTCACATGATCAGAGGCCTCTTCACCTGCAGCCACTTGGGCCTGCAGCTCCTCAGCTGCCTTCTCTGAGAAGTCATGCTGCTTGTCTTGTGCCAGCAAAGCTCCAGCAGGCTCTCCCATTTCTCCACCCCTCTGCTGAGGAAGCGATGCCATGCACAGTTCCCCAGTGGGGCTTTGGATGGGCAGTGGCACTTGAGTATTGATCAGGCAACCCATGGTCGCCTGCAGTTGCTTGGATCTTTCTTCCAGCCGCGAGGCGAGGGCAGCTAGGTGAGCATTTATCTGCCGCAGCCTCTCTGCCTCCTTGCGCGCTTCTGGAGAGCATTCCTTTTTCAGGAGGCGGTTCTCCATCTCAAGGGCACTCTGTTGCCTCTCCAGGTCTTCGAGAAGGCACCGCAGGCGGCTGTTCTGCTTCAGGAGCACCAGGTCTTCCCCCTCTGGCACCTGGAGCTGAGCATCTGCCACAGCCTTGCATGTTGTTTGCTGCCCAGCGCTGCGGCTTTCCGGCGGTCTTTCCTGGGGTGCCGCCGGGGCCTGGGGCCCTTCTCTGCCAGAGGAGCAGGAGCTCTGCGTCTCCTGATGGCCCTGGTGCCCAGGAGGGCCTTCGGGCTGGGCCGTGCAGGGGGAGGCGGGCAGCTCGCCCTCGAACCGCTGCAGGATGTATTTGAGGAAGAGTCTCCTCTCCAGCTGCAGCTGGTTCTGGAGGTGGCGGATGCGGGCGGGCTGGTAGCCGTCCGTCTCCCGCTGTAGCTTGCTGAGGACCTCCTCGAGCTTGCTTTGGGCCTCCCCGCTGCTCTTGCTGGGCCTCACCATCTCCTCGGCCAGCTGCCGCTGCAGGTCCCGCGTCTGGTGAACGGCGGCAGTACGTGCCTGCCGCAGCAGCTCCTGTCCCTCGCGGAGCTCAGCCTCCTTCCAGCGCAGCAGCTGGCGGGTCTCTGCCACCCGCTGCCGCTGGTTCAGCTCCTGCAGCCGCCGCACCTCCTGAGCCTGTCGCTGCTCCCACTCAGATCGGAGCCGCTCTGCCAGGAGCTGCCGCTCCCTCTCCAGGGCCGCCTTCAGCTCCCGGGTTTCGGCAGCGAAGCGGCGGCGCAGCTCTTGGGTGCGGAGCCGCTCTTCCTTCAGCTCGGCCTGTCGCGCTTCCCGCTCCCGCCTCTGCTCCTCCTTCTGCGCAAGGCTGCCGGGGGCTTGCGCCGGGCCCCGGCGGGGCAGGGGGTGGCTGCGCGCCGCTGGCCCCCGTCCCGCAACGCCCCGCGCCATGGCGTCAGCTACCAGGCGCTGCTGCCAAAGCTCACCAACGGTTGCGTTCCCTGGGTCTGCGAGGGGCGGCAGCCCCCTGACCCCGTTGCAGCTGCTGCCTCCCTTCCCTGTGCAGAAGCAAAGACAGCGACTGCCACGGCCCGGGTGGCTGAGCGTGGCCTTATATACCTGTCCTGGCCCCTGCTCACAATGAGGGGTGGGGCAGTATGGCCTTTTATGGCATGTCCTGCCCCCCTGCTCACAATGAGGGGTGGGGCAGTATGGCCTTCTATGGCATGTCCTGGCCCCTGCTCAAAAGGAGGGCCGCGGCATTTTACGTAAGAAAATGCCAAAAGACAAAGATGTCTTCCGAGACATGAGCAAGAGAACTTGAACGACTGACCTCTTCCGTAGAAGTGGGCTTGCTGCTAGAAGAAACAAGACCAAACTGGCTGAAAGCGGCAAAGTGGCAATAAAATTGTGCAAAGTCAGCTAATAAACATATATTAAGCGTCGTTGCATGGGCGGGGTCGCGTGTACAAATGCTCAAAAGCGAATGGTAACAGGCGCTATCATGGCCAAAGCCAACAGTTTGTGTAAATTGTAAATAGGAACACGTGAGTAGTTTTAGGGTTGCGTATAAGGACTCAAGAGCTGTAACACGGGGTCCTCCTCACGCTCCCAGCCGAGAGGCACCTTCATTGCCGGCAAGAAAAAGGGGTTACAACTAGTGTGCACTTCTGCTGCCTTCTTTCCGGTACCGGCACACGAACTAGAAGAGAAGAAAAAAATGCAAACAAATCCACTTTGGGAACACCTCTCAAGTCCTAACCCTGCAGCAGAGAGCCTGGGAGCTCTGAGATCCCTCCCTCTGCTCTGCATTTTGGGATTGGGGGTGAAATCACCCCCGTCAGAGGCGTTGTTTTGATGTTCTTTACAGCCTAAAGCACCCCACGGAGCAGGGGCTACACCAGGACACCTCAGGAGGGATCACGCTCCTCTGGAGCAAAAGCTTCGGTGTTCCTAGGACTCTGAGGAGGCACGGCATGCCGATAGCTCCCTTTGTTCAGGGAACTGGTCAAATGACCTGTCTCCATTTCCCTGATGGTGTCTGAGATGCCTGGCTCGTGTGCACACTCTGTGGATGCTGAAATGCCTTGAGCAACCTGGTCTGATGTCAGAGCTGACCCTGCCTTGAGCCCTAGGTTGCAATAGGGGCCTCTGAAGCTCCCCTCCACCCTGAATTGTCCCATGAGGCTATGACTTAGATGCCATCTATTTTGAGAAGCAGGTACATATTTAGATGTCTTCACCTCCCGCTGAATCCCTTTTCCTAAGGAACACTGCGGGAGCTTGCAACACAAGCTCCTGGAAGTGGCTGGGAGGGCCTGGCTGGGGGTCTGTAGCTGAGCCTCCTGCCCAGAAGGAAACGATCACCCTCCCTGCGATCAGGTTGGCTGCAACGCTCCAGAGTGAAAGCTGAAGGCCTCCAAAGATGGAAATCACGGACACCCTCTGAGGGTCCAGCAGGTTTCTAGGGTGTCTTGGGACCACTTCTTCACACAGGTGCCAGGTAGGCCAACAAAGGTGATGCTCACCTGACTCTGGTCCTTGCAGAAGAGGGAGTGCTGATCAGGGTGTGAGAGCCTGAATTGTTACCTCGAGCTATCTGTCTCAAAGATTGTTTGTTGTGAGAGACTGGACTGTCACCTCAAGCCATTCATCTCAAGGATTGTTTGCTGTGAGGAGCCACTTATCCCAGAGACGGCTTGTTTAAGCAGGGCACTCCTCTGTCCATCAGGACGATTATCAGGCCACTGAGGCATCCAGGGCAGGAGACAGGCCGGAGCCGGTGAAGCATGCAGGAACGTGGAGACTATCACTGTCGTGGAAACTGCAGTCTTTGAGATAAGGTACTGGTTTCTGGTGTTGATCACGCGAAGGCTGTGTGATAGGTGAAACATGCAGCGCGTGAAGAGTGCATGAACAGTATGTATGCGCGTGCATCAGACTATGCCCTACAAAAAAACCGTGGAGACAAGCCGTGGTGTGCACCCCTCACCGAAGAATTGAAGACTGAGGACCAACGGGATGCCGCTGGATCCATGGTGGTGTGACGGTCTGACAAATTATAGTCAATGTCTCAAACATTCGTTAAAGAACTTCGGTGGAGAAAACGGCCTCTGCAAAAATGCTGGAGTTTTGTGAACAGGACAACGTGGCCGGAGGAGAGGGCCCCACGGAGGGTGGGACCGCACTTCTCCAAAGCCGCAGTTCCTTATCTTAAGTGACCAGGAGAAGGAGCACAGCATATGTGCCTGGAGGAGGAGGCCCCACGGAAGATGGGACTGTGCTTCTATCTTAAGCGGTCATGCCAGCAGAAGAAGAGAGGCAACTCCGCAATGAACCCCCCGACAAAGCTCACCGACCGATTCCAGAGAACCCCGGCAACGGGAACTGCACATGTCAAAACCATCGACTAACACACTATAAAAGAAGGGAGAACGAGTTCTCAGTGCGCGCCCTCCGGAACTGGATCTCTACGCTGGCTGGACCAACGCTGCACCCAGGACTGGTGAAACCCTTCTCTTCTCTCTCTCTTTCTTTCTTTCTCTCATTCTCTCTCTCCCTCTTTTCCTTCTCTCTTTTCCACAGTCCCTACACCTCATCCTTTTAAACATAAACCGTTGACCAAGTCTGAGACTAGGAGTGAGTGGATCTAGCCGCCCCTGGGCTCCTCTTTGAGAAGGAGTCCAGAAAGCAAGGGGGTCTGCTCTGAACCTCGTGACTCAATGGGAGAGCTCTCCTTCCGATACATTTCAGGTTCCTTTCTTCATTTCTTTTTCTACACCTCCCTTCTCTTTTCAAACAGCGGCTTAATGACATGTTGCAAGGTTCATATTGATAAGTTCACTTCTACTTGGGCAAGGTTAGCTAGGCTGAATAAATGTTGATTGTTGTTTGAACTCCCCTGGTGTCGTTTCACCTTCATTCTGACAAAGGAAATCCACGAACCCAAGTCGCTCCAACTTTGGGACGCGACAGGTGGTGACTAGTCTTGCAACTCTATCCCGACTGCTTGCTTGATTTCTGCCTTTTCTTCCAGTCTATCCTAGCGCTACTGTTTTCTACTTTTGATAATTAAAGCTCTTTCGGGTATACAGCGTTTGACCTTGCTTGCGTCTTAATCTTGCTCTTGGGATCATATCGACACCTTCCCCGACATTGGATCGGGACACAGGGGTGGAAAAAGCATTGTCAGCCTTGGCTGTAGTGACCATGAAACAGCGGGTGAAGATTCTTGCCTCTTCGGGGGACTTTTGGTGGGAATCCCATGGGCAGCAGCACTCAAGGGCACCAGACCTCAGTACAGCTGGTCTTTCAGGCCTAGGGCCACCTCTGCCCTCCACCGAGGCACCCGGAGTAACCCCCTTGGAGGAGCTCTACATGTCTGCGGTGGGGACGTCGGATCCCTCGGCCCTGCAGGTGCCTAAAGGAAACTCCTGGCCCCAGCACCAGGCCTGGTCGCCGGCGCAGCCCACCTTCTTCTCACAGGGGTCAGCATGGCACAGCAAGGCCCCAGGACCCCACGGGGAGACCCCTGCTCTGGGGTCTGTCCTGGCACGACTCCATTGTCCCCAGCCCAGGAAGATCTGAGAGGGGCCCCACAGCTGGCAGCCCCCAGCCTCCGTGTCACCCACACGTCGTCTCACCAGCCGCCGGGGTGCTATTAGGGAAAGAACAGATACACTCCCCTTTCGGTGTCTTTTGATGAGCTTTAATTAACTCCGTGGTGCTGGCTGGGGCCAGGTATTGCGGAGGGATTCCTCTGGTGCCTGCCTCACTCGGAGGTCCCCGTCGTCCTGCCGCCCCGAGAGATCTGGAGCAACAACACAGGCAGCGCCGTGGGGACCTGGTCCCGGCCAGGCGCTCCCCTGGGCACCCCGCTCCAGGGACCCGTTCGCCAGGGATCTTCCCACAAAAAAAGACATCCCGAGCAGCAGTATCTCAGTGAAAGCCCTCTGAGCCCTTCCTTCCCCATCTCCTGCCTTACCTCAGCAAAGAAAGCTGTAGCTGTCACCCGCAGTTTAACTGAGCAGGAATCCGGCCACGGCAAGAGGTTCTTCACCAGACAGGGGGAGACGAGCCCAGCGTGGAGCAGGACGCTGCGCAGGGGTCACAAGCGAGGGACACACAGTTACCCAGGAAGGCCACAGGCCGGGCCTCCCAAATTCACTTGCGCCGATGCAGGCACTATTCTTCAGCTCCCGACGGCTTCCCGGGCACGCCGGGAGGCTCCCAGCGGCCATGTCCCTGGGCACGGCCCTGCAGGAGTTGGCCAGACGCATCCCTGGGGCTCTTACCTGCTCAGGAGACGCACCCCCTCAGGGTGAGCCAGGGGGTCTTCCAGGCGAGCCCACACTCCCCGATTCACGAGCAGCTGCGTCCATTTCTGCGCCATGCATTTGCCCAGCACCAACTCTAGAGCTGAAAGGAAAACCCTGGCAACAGAAACAAAACGCAAAATAAACAAACCCAATCAAACAAAACAAGTGCAAATAGCACCACCGCCAGAAACCCCAAGAACTCTCAAATCACAAGCAGGTTAGGGGAAGACTGATCTGCAGCAGAGCTAAATACCCCTGGAAGGATGCTCCACAGCCTTCCAGACTGCAGCTAACGACACTGGCATTTTCTTCGTGCCCCAGACCCCCCGAAGCAGAAGAAAACCCACGCCTCTAGACTGACTCCACGCTAGGTATCAACCAAGGCCAACACCTCATCCCTCTTCCCACCAGCCTTTGGCCAAGAACGACACCAGTGCCCGCAAGAGTCACAGCTCCCAGCGGGGGTCCGTTGAGGGAGTGCAATGCCATTGCGCACGCAAGGGTATGCAGGAGGCAAGATGACGGCCGTCCGCAGTATGAGCTGCGTAAGACCTTCCTGCCTGGGAGCTGGAGTTTCTCCATGAAGGAACAGAAGTACAACCAACCACGACGACCGCTTTCCACATCTAGGAAGTGGGGCAGGCGAAGCCCTCCCTCAGCCCCACAAAGGCACAGGCCTTGGCACGGCGGGGAACTGAAGCCAGCCCCTCCATCTGCCCCTTCGGCTCCTTACCCGCACGGCTTCTCCACGTGCATTTGGCACTCGAGGAACAGTTCTCTCCAGGTGCTCATGAGCAAAAGCAGCCTCTCCCCACCCAGCATTTCTCTGGCCCACCTGAGGAGGCTGGGAAGGAGGTGGGGAAGCAGTTGCCTGAGCTCCTCCGTGCTCCTCAGGACAAGCACCACCTCGGAGATGGCACGGGTGATCTGCAGAGAAACACGACCAAGAACCACCTGTTCAGGGAAGGCCTTTTCCCACCAGCCTGGTTCCCCCGCCTGCCTGGGGTGGGGGGTCACTGTCCGCAGTTGTCACTTCTGCGACAGCCTTGTGGCTCAGGAGTACCAAACTGGCCTGGCTCCCCACACTCCTTGAGGCCGGCCCAGCACAGCGCCCTGCGCATCTCCGTGGGCACCCGCAAAGGGCACCTGACTCCCTTGCGCCCAGGTGTGAGTTGGCAAGCAGATGCCCAGCTGCAGAAACGTGTCTGCCGTTGAACGTACCGTCAGAGTCTCCACAGCCGTCTGACGGTTGTGCCGCCCACAAGTGGAGGAGTCCGTCCCCAGGCGGTGGTTTCCTGCTCTGTTTAGTTTCTGCACTAAGCACCTCAGGATCCCAATCCCAAGGATGCTTCTCCCCAGGCTCCTCCACAGCTCCACCGTGTCACTGCAAGGGAAGAGACGTTCACCCCTGAGCCCGTATCCTTGCGGTCCTGCGGTGCCCTCAAACCTCCTCACCTGCAATGGGGCTTACAACGCCCCACTCACAGCAGAGACACAAGCACGCAGTCTTGCAACACTCCAGACTGCTCGGGCAGAAAAAAAAAGACCTGCTTCTCAACCGGACCCCCCCAGGGCAAGGAAGCTGCAGGGTCCCTGTTTGACCACAGCGGGGAAGTGGGGAGTGCACGTACCTGTCCATCAGCAGACTCTTCTGGAGGAGACTGCTGGTTACGGGCTCCTGGTGAAAGTGGGTGAGGAGAAACACTGCACGGAGCAGGAAGGGCCTGTGGGTGCTCTGCTGCATGTAGGTGTAAAGGGTGTTCAAGATTTTTGGCACCTGAATGGAAGAAGAGGAGAAAGAAGGGCTCGGTGCATGCTTTACCCCCTCCTGTGGGGCCCAGACACAGTCACTCGGCACATGAGCGCCCTTGACACAGAGTCCAGATCCAGCTCGAAACCTCACGCCTTCCACCCTGCCTGACCCTGGCTCACATCTGGAGCCCAGCGTGCTCTTGGCAATCGTGCGCATGCACGCACGCACGCACACGCACGCACACGCTCACACGCACAGCCTCGGTTGCTGCATGTGCCTGGGCCCAACCGTATGAGCAGCTGCGTGCCCTGTGTGCACACCAGTACCCCCAAGTGCTTCTCCACAGGGCTGCTCTCAATCCCTTCATCCCCCAGCCTGTATTGATAGTGGGGGTTGCCTGAACCCAGGTGCAGGACCTTGCACTTGGCCTTGTTGAACCTCACGAGGTTCACCTGGGCCTACTTCTCAAGCTTGTCCAGGTCTCTCTGGATGGGATCCTGTCCCTCAGGTGTGTCAACTGCACCACTCAGCTTGGTGTCATCTGCAAATTTGCTGAGGGTGCAGTCACTCGATCCCTTAGCATAGCTTTAGGGAGGATCTGCTCCATGACCTTCCCAGGCACAGAGGTGAGGCTGACTGGTCCCTAGCTCCCACGGTCCTCCTTTCTACCCTTTTAAAAAATGGGTGCAATGTTTCCCTTTTCCCAGTCACCGGGGACTTCACCTGACTGCCATGACTTTTCCGATATCGTGGAGAATGGCTTGGCAACTACCTCAGCCAATTCCCTCGGGTCTCCGGGATGCATCTTGTCAGGTCCCATGGGCTTCTGCATGTTCAGGTTCCTCAGGTGGTCTCAAACCTGACCTTCTCTTACAGCGTGTCGTGGCTTCAGCCCAGCCGGTAACAAAGCACCACGCAGCCACTCGCTCACTCCTCCCCACCCCGCTCCGCTGGGATGGGGAGGAGAATCAGAAGGGAGAAAAGAAAAAGAAATGGAACATTTTGGGTTGCGCTAAGGACAGTTTACTGGGACAACTCAAAAAGAGAAGTTACAACAACAACAATGGTACTAATAAAAGAATATGCAAAACGAGTGATGCACAGTGCAACGGCTCACCACCTGGAACCTGACACTCTGCCGCTTCCCACACCGAGAGCAGAGAGCTCCCCCCAGCCCGCTCCCCATTTGTATAGTGAGCATGACTGCACATGGTATGGAATAGCTCCTTGGCTAGTTCAGGTCAGCTGCCCTGGCTGTGCCCCCTCCCAGGCTCCTGTGAAAATTAACTCTATCCCAGCTGAACCCAGGACACAGCGGGAGGGACTTTGCTCCCTCAGTCCCTGCCTTGAGGCCCATCCACTCAAGAGGTGCGGGAAGAGAGCTTGCCGGTGAAGAAGGAAGCATAACAGTTGTTGAGTACCTCAGCCTTCTCCTCGTCTGCTGTTACCAGTCTGCCAGTTGTGTTCACGAGGCGGTTACCCTTCCTTTGACCTTCCTTTGCTGGCTGACATACCTAGAGAAGCCCTTCTTACAAGTCTTTTTTGGGATGTCCTGGTAGTGTGGGAGCTCCCAGGAACCTTGTGGCTCAGGTTCACATCCTCACCCCTGCACCAGCAGAGCCCCGCTGCCCCACAGCCAACCTGTGCAGACACCACACGGTGCAGGGTGCGTTCAGGGGTGGGGAAGCATCCCCCTGGCATGGTCTGCACAACAGACCGTGGTGCCCAAGAGTCTGAAGACCCCCCCTGCTCCAGGGCCTGGGAATGGGTGAGCCTGGGAAGGGCTGGATGCTCCCCCAGTACAGATGGAGCTGGTCACATTTGAAAGATCAGCCCTCCCCTGGACTGGTCAGGACTGGGGCTGCCTTTTGAGGGTAAGAGCCAGCAGACGGGGTGGGGGAGGCTGTCTCAAGGACATGTGCTAGGCCCAGGGACCTGAGTGAGGGACAGCAGCAAACTCACGGGGCTGCTGGGTCATGCTTCCGTCAGTGCCAGCCCCGACACAGGCTGCCAGCCCCCGTTTCGATGTCACTCTTCAGGAGGGACGATGGCATAAAGGCATGGGGAGTGGGAGGCACCAGTCCTTCTGCAGCCATTTCCCAGGCCTGCTGGAGCACCAGGAACCAAGCACCAGACCAAGAACGTCTGGCTCTGCACTGTGAGCGTGCTTCAGGTTATCCACGGTCTGGCAACAGTTTTGAATGAGCTGAACATTGTCATGTTTTGCGATGCAAACTCTAGCCCAGGTCAGATCCCATGTCACCTTCTCCTGAACATTCTGGTCATTCCTGGGCTCTCCTTGTGCTCCCCACTGGCCCTCAGAGCTGGGTGCGCATCACTGCTGCGAAGCCCCGCTCTGGGGCTCTGTGGAGATGGAAGGTGCTTGAAGGGAATATGGTACATTTCCAAGGAGAGCAGAGGTTCAGTTGTGCCTGAAGGTGACATGAATGACTCTCCAGCCTCTCTTCCTTGTGCCTGCTGGCTCCCCATTTCCTCCTCGGGGATTGTAGAGTGCTTCTTTTCCTTTGGATGCCTGCGTTTAGCACTTTCCTTTGAGTGAGTCCACTGTGGGCCATCTCTCACTGTGTGGGGCTCCAGTCACTGCCCGTCCGAGGCACACGCTGTCCATGTTGACCCCTGGGGTCTCCAGGCAGCTCCAGACTCTCTTCCTGAAGGACATCATGCGCGTGTCACATGTGCGACAGCCCAGGCCATGTACCTCAGTGGCTCCGTGACTGCTCACCATCTCCACTGTCACTAGACACCAGTGGGTAAGTCCCAAATCCAAGCTGCAGTCTCTGAAAGGCACCAGCAAGACAATGACTTTTTTGCTCCTGAATCCATGGAGCGACAGGCCCCTTTGGGGAGCATTTGCTCATGCCTGTTCTTGTCGCCAGCTTTGGATGAAGAGCGCAGTCTTCAGGCAGCGCGCTGGGGAGATGCCATTTTATCACGAGGAAGCTATGGGAGATGCAGCTGTGATGCAGTCTTTGAAAGGTTTGTCATCTGAGAGTCAGGTGACACAGAGAAGGTACATTCATCCTTAGCAGTAAAGTCAATCCAAACATTTATGTTCTACAGATAATAATAATAATGACAATGATAAACGAACAAAGCACGTGCCTGCAATAGGATACCATGGGAGCCATTTGTGTAGAGAGAAGTTTGTAACTACCGAAAAATGTCCATTAAAACACTTTCCTCATGGCATCCTTGAGATCTTGGTTCCTCAAGCTGTAGATGAGGGGGTTCACTGCAGGAGGCACCACCGAGTACAGAACAGCTACCACCAGATTGAGGGAATGGGAGGAGATGGAGGGGGGCTTCAGGCAGGCAAATGTGGCAGTACTGACATAAAGGGAGACCACGGCCAGGTGAGGCAGGCACGTGGAAAAGGCTTTGTGGCGTCCCTGCTCGGAGGGGATCCTCAGCACAGCCCTGAAGATCTGCGCATAGGACAGCACAATGAAAACAAAACACCCAAAAGCTAAAATAGCACTAAATACAAGAACCTCAAATTCCCTGAGGTATGAGTTGGAGCAGCAGAGCTTGAGGATCTGAGGGATTTCACAGAAGAACTGGTTCACGGCATTGCCTTGGCAGAGTGGCAGTGAAAATGTATTGGCAGTGTGCAGCACGGCATAGAGGAAACCACTGCCCCAGGCAGCTGCTGCCATGTTGGCACAAGCTCTGCTGCCCGGGAGGGTCCCGTAGTGCAGGGGTTTGCAGATGGCAACGTAGCGGTCATAGGCCACGAGGGTGAGAAGAAAATACTCCACTGACATCAAGAAGAGAAAGAAAAAGACCTGAGCAGTGCATCCTGCATAGGAAATATCCCTGGTGTCCCAGAGGGAGTTGGCCATGGATTTGGGGACAGTGGTGGAGATGGAGCCCAGGTCGAGGAGGGAGAGGTTGAGGAGGAAGAAGTACATGGGGGTGTGGAGGTGCTGGTCGCAGGCTACAGCGATGATGATGAGGCCGTTGCCCAGGAGGGCAGCCAGGTAGATGCCCAGGAAGAGCCAGAAGTGCAAGAGCTGCAGCTCCCGCGTGTCTGCAAACTCCAGGAGGAGGAACTGGGTGATGGAGCTGCTGTTGGGCATTTGCTGCCTCTAGGCATCGGGGTCTGTTTAAGAAGGAAAAGACAGTCAGAAGTTTTGAGAGATTTTTCAAGGAAAAAACCCTAAAATCTTCTGACAAAAATGGAGCATCAGCACCTAGTTCCCATTGAAGACATCTCCAGGCAGGTCCTACAGGGTCACTGTCAGAAAAGAAGCTGACCTGCACCCCCACCCAAAGCCCAGAGACCAAGGGCACCACGTACATGTGGAGACACAAGGAGGAATATCGCAGTACTCCCACCAGATGAAGCAAAGTGACAAGGACAGACAGGCATGCAGCGAAGCCTTCTCCTTACCTCCCTGTACTCACCACCTCACAGACAGTGGCACTCCCGGGCAGGTGCTTTTAGCCACGTTGTTGTGTAGCACGTTGGAAGACGCATGCACCTCTCCTTCTGGAGGTCCAGCTGCCAAGGAGGTGTCTCATGTCCTGGGCCCCACAGCCTTGGGAGCAGAGGCTCTGCTGAGTGGGAGAGGAGTCCAGAGGATTCCTCAGGAGAAGGTGTCTGCACCGCAGGGGATGACAGGCAGGTGCTTGAATCACCCACCTCCCACGGCGTTTCTGCGAGTAGTTGACTCTCCCTCCCTCTTCGTGTCTCTGCTGCCTGGAGCAGTCCCTGCTGGCATCTGCTTCTCGGTCCCCACGTCTCTGCCGTGTCCTCGCTCACAGACCCCATCCCACCCAGTGCGTGCTCAACTCTGCCCTGCAGATGCCTCAAGCCTGGCATTTGTACTGCACTCCAAGTGAAATCTTGAGGGTCCTGGGAGGCCAAAGGACTGTCCCTTCGTGCAGAGTGAGGACAACCCGTCTGTCCACCAGGCCTGATCTCAGCCAGGGACAGCTTGGCCTCATTCAAGTTGCCCACATGCAGCAGCCCACTTACTCCCCGTCTTCTCTGTTGGGCTCCCAGATATGAGAAAGACCTTGATGAAGAGCTGTGTGCTTCCATTCGGATGTCCTAGAGGTGGGGTGTCCTGAAGGGAGACTCAGCTTCTTCCCACCCCATGCACTGCATTGCCCAGAGCCCCGCTGGTTAGAAGGGGGATTGGACATCTTCCTGCCATGGAGAAATCTGCATGGCAGGATGCAGAGGGTGAGTGTCTGAGCTGCAGCTGAAACCCCCAGCCCCAGAGAGTCTCAAAACCAGAACAGCAGCAGCATGGGCAATTGGGGACACAAGGAGAAATACCACAGTGCTTTTGCAAGGGGAGGCAATGCCAGGAAGGGACATAGTGACGCCCAGGAGAGACTACTCTGCTGGAGGTTTGGCTGACAAGGAGCTGACTCATCATCTGAAAACACTGACATGAAAAAGCTGTCAGGGAGGTGCTCCCATTGCCCTACAAGACTATTCTGTTAGCAATGTCCTCTCATTCCCTACCCATGTCTCTGCTGCCTGGAGCAGTCCCTGCTGGCATCTGCTTCTCGGTCCCCACGTCTCTGCCATGTCCTCGCTCACAGACCCCATCCCACCCAGTGCGTGCTCAACTCTGCCCTGCAGATGCCTCCTGGCAGCAGGACACTGCCCAGGGGCATCTCTGTGTGTCCATGGTCTGAGGAGCAACTCGGACAAGTCCGAATGAGAGCTGGGGTCTCAGTGCCTTCTCCAGAACAGAGAAATAAATTCCTATTCCCCCACTGCCCGCCCAGACAACCAAGAGGAGAAAACACAAAGCACAGACTCCTTTCCTTTCATTTAACCACCACCTTGGCATTCCTCTTCAAAACTGCCCTCAGAGATGTCCTGGGGTGATGTGGAGCTCCGAGCAGCCCTGGCCCACGCAGCACCCTCCCGACAGCAGAAGGACCCTGCCCTGCCGGGGGTTGCTCCTTCCACCCACAGCTTCTCCCCAGAGTGCCGTGGGGAGCAGAGCCCCGGCACACAGAGCCCTGGGGTGCAGGGACCCTGCTCTGAAGGACAGCCCTGGGCACCCCTGGGTGCACGCCCGGCTTCACACCCCTGCGGACAACCCCGGGAAAAGGGACCTGTGATGATGCCCTGTCGCCCAGAGGGTGCAGCAGGGAAGCCCTGCTCTGCTGCACATCCTTCTCCACGCGAAAGAAACCCTGAGAGCCATCCTGGCAGATCCTATCTGCTCTGGGATGTGCCAGCTCTAGGAGACCCCTCCAGGAAACTCCGGTACATTGCCCTGCAGCCAGAGACTTACTGGGTTATGAGCTGTGATGATGATTCTTCCCCAGTGAGCTCTCGGCATCCTCCCACTCCACACTGCCTGTAACCTCTCTCTTGCTCCTCGCCTCTCCTCTCACTGCCTGCAGGCAGTGCTGCGCTTTGCAGAGGAGCTGCTCCTGGGCAGAGCTGTCTTTGTGCAGCGCTGCTCCTTTGCCACGAGCTCCCCCCGTCCCAGGAGCCCAGCAGCAGAGGGACCAGCCCAAGGCAGCCCTTTCTCTGACCCCTCTGCGCTCCCTCCACGTGTCCCTGGGGCTCCAGGGCTGACAGAGCCTGAAAGGCAGCAGGGTCATCCCTGGGGAGCGTGCTTTGGAGTCCTCAAAAGTAATCACTAATGGTCCCTCTCTCAACAGCAGAGAGGGACTGATTCCTGCGGCAGAAATTGTTCTAACAGAGCATGGTTGTCTGCGAGAGGCGTCGATGTTCCCCTCCGGACACCGCCGTTCCTGTCCCGTAACAAAAAGGACACGCGGGCAGGGAGGGGTTGGCTTCCCCTTTGCAGAGCTGTTGTTCGGCTGAGGCAATGCAGGCATGTCATCCCCAGCTGGAAGAAGCAGGATTCAGCTCCCCCCATGCAGCCCACACAGCCAGAGGAGCTGGGATTCCTCTTGCTTCAATTCCGGGGGGGACAAAAGCATTGCCTGCAGGTGAGCCCCTGCTCTGATTCCCTGGTCTTTGTTCTGTGGGCACTCGGTTGCTCACCCACAGACACTTGCTGATGACTGAGGGGCCAGGGTTCGTCCAAGACGTATGCAAGTGTTTGCAAGCTCTGGTGGAAAATCTCTGAGAATACCCACAGCCTTCCCGAGCCTCAGCTGAGGTCCAGAGCGGGAATGGGGATATCCTTGGCCATCCTGCGTGACACTGGACCTGCACGTTCAGGGCACCTGAATGCACCTTGTCACATATATCTCTGGAGCACATGGAGCTCTTGGGCTGACCAAGCACAGGGGCGCACCAGAAGGAGACCCCGGTGTCTCTCTCTCCACTGCATTGACTAGAGTACCAGTCACGGCAAAGCTAAGACACGTCCACATCCCTGTGCTGAAGACACCTTATTTATTTTCATTTACTGAATGGCATCAAGAAAAAAGCCTCCAGTGCCACGCCAGGTGCCTAGAGTGCCAAATACAACTGCACTCAGCAGGCAAACACAGCACAGGACCTCCAGGGGAGCCGTGCCCTGGTGGAGCTGGTGTGGGGCAGGCACCCAAGGGCCTGCCAAAGGGGTCCGGTGCCTGTCTGCCATCGCCTGAACAGCAACACCACGCCACAGACGCAAGGTCCATCCCTTGGTGGTGCCGCAGGACAAGGAGGCAGGCCACAGCAGGGTGCCCAGCCCTGTGCTTGTGCTCTCCACCCGGGACCGTTCTCCTCTCTCTGAACCTCTCCTCCCATGCCTGATGGCGTGCGGAAGGAAGGTGATGATGGCAATGTCCACAGTCACAGTGGGGATGGACCAAAAGGTGTCCACCTCCAAAGACTTTCTCTGCAGCACCCTCTCCTTGCTGGAGTTTGTCCTACAAGCCCCACAGCCCTGCAGCATTTCTGCAGAGTCACCAAACGCCTCTCTGGACACGGTGTCATTCCCCAGCCGTGTTTCTCTGGCCTTGGAGACAGCAGGGCAGTCTGTGGGCAGCTCAGTTCCTTGTTGCACGAACTTCTGTCAAACACTCTAGCGTGTGAAGCAGCGTGGGGTCCTGGGTCCCTGTTACCGTATCTGCCTGCAAGGAGTCTGTGCCCAGCCCCGGTGCCACGGCTGGGATGCTGCAGCCCAAACGTGCACAGGCAGGAGGAGCTGGAGCCTCACAGCACTGTGAAGGTTTTGGATGAAATTAGATGTGGTGGGACAGCTTGCTCACCTGGGGTGCTGCAAAAGAGGGATAGAGGCTCTGCAGAAGAGAGTGCCAGGGAAGGTGAGCATGGGGCTGGCCCTGTGTGAAGGGGCAGCTCGGATGTGTGGAGCTCTTCCAGGATGGGTTAGCTTCTGTCACTGAGGATTAGAGGAAGCAGGAAGGGTGACATCGTGCTGGCAGTTCTGAACCTCTCCATGAGGGTGAGGAAGCAGGAGAAGTCTTCTGTCAGCAGCCCAATGAAGACTGCAGGTCAATGAGCCAGTTCCTGCTGGGGACTAATTGCCCTGGCATCCATGGACCAGGTCCAACAGGGTGCAAACAGTCTGGAGGATCTCGGGACAACTTCTTCAGACAGCTCCTAGGTGGGCCAGCAAGGGCCCTGGGTGCTTCACCTGGCCCCAGTACTGGCAAACACGGAAGATGTGGTCAGGGATGTGATACTCGGTGTCATCCTTGGCTGTAGTGACCATGAAATGGTGGGGTCCCAGATGCCGGGGGGGTGAGGAGAGCAAGTGGCGGAGCCTTGGGCTCCAGAGGAGAAGACTTTTCCTTAGGCAGGGGACTGATACTGGTGGGGTGTCCCAGGCCCTTGTGCCTGAAGGCAGGAGTCTGGAGAAGAACAAGCAGCAGTGGAGGGGGATCAAGTCAGGTGAAAGGCAGAACATTAAAGCAATTAAGTTTACTAAGAGTAAAGAAATGAGTTTTATGACCATCAAGAAGAATAAGAAGAAATGTTTTTAGAGCATGCTACTGTTAGTGTCTTTAGTGAAAGTAGAACTAAGGCAAATTATGTGCTGGGCTGAGCCCAGGTGGGAGCTAAGCCCTGCTCCCCAAGCTGGGCAGGCAAATCAGAATAAGGGACTGCTGCTATCAGTTTTCTTTCCCTCCTCTGGCTTTGGTGAGGGGACTGAATCGCCTGTGTTTTTTTTCTAGAGCCATAGGACGCCTTGGGTTGGAAGGGACCTTAAATGTTAGGAGGCTGTGGCATAGGCAGGCGAGAGGGGAGAGCCGTCCCTGGGTGGGCTCGAACCACCAAGCTTTCGGTTAACAGCCGAACGCGCTAACCGATTGCGCCACAGAGACTCCCGAAGGGGGCTCCCTGGGGCTTCCCAACGGCAGGCAGATGTTTGGCCATCGCCAGGGAAGCAGAGCTTCCTCACGCGTAATGGTGACTTGGGAAGAGCAACACCACAACCCTCAATGCCCACCCTTCATCCTTGTCTCCCTGAGCGACGGACCTCCCCTCCCACGGCATTCCTGGTCGCAGTCCTGGCCCGTTCCCTGCCCGCTGCAGACCACCCATCTGCAATGCAAAGGCGGGCACCAAATTCACTCCTCCTGGAGCCTTGCACAAGTGCTTGGACCTCAAGAAGCGCAAAGGGGCCTCGGGGAGGTTCTCCCCTCCACAAGATGTGCTTCCTCAACTGGGGTTTTTAGCATGCATGAATGGTGACTGGAGAAACGTGGTCATCCCCTGACAATGAGATGGAAAGCCTTAAGAGCTTCTTAACTTCTCAGTTAGTGATTAGGCGGTGACTGGCAGTGCCTAGGGATGCCAAAGAGGGTGGAGGGAACTCGGCAAGAAGCAAGGCGGTGGTTGAGGGTTTTAGCACATCCTTCCAACCATGTGCGAACCTCGAAATGGGAAGCCATTGATGTCTGTGGGTGGAGGAGGAATAGGTCTGCCCTGGGAATGTGACTGAAGGACTCTGAACAAAGGAGAGGTTACCATCATGTGTGCGTGCCTCACCCGGGGAGATGGGGAATGCCCTCTGCTGTGGCGTGACCAGACAGTGCTCAACATGCTCCATGAGCTGACCTGCCTCTCGTCCTCCCCTTCGCTCCCCACACTTGGATGGACCTCAGGAAGCCTTTGGCTTCCTTCTAGGCTGGTGCATTCTTTCAATATCTGCAGTTCAGGAACTCGGCACCAAAGGCCTCGTTAACAGGCAAAGTGCCACAAGAAGCCACATAATAGAATTCTAGAATCACAGAATAGTTTGGCTTGGAAGGGACCTTTCAAGTGTTACCAGAAGTCAGCACTTCAGAAACTCTCTAAGACTCCATTTTGGAGTTTTAGAAAGCAGGCATTCTTCATTGCATCGCTGGGTGCATGGGGGATCGTTCCACCTATCGTGCATACCAATTCTTTCAACAGTTGAGATTATATACAAAATGGACATACATAGTCATGATTTTTCCTGGAAACAACTCACACATTCATCTGAATTCCAGGAACTCATTAGTATATGTAAATGTCCTTGGCGCAGGCGCACTCGAGATCTTTGGTGATCTTCAGGGGTCCTCTGGTGGTCTTTGATAGTCTTCCTCACTTGTCCACTAGTCGACCCTTTTCTAGTGATTCTGCGCGGTTGGACACTTTACATGTTCGATACAACTTATGCTAAAGAATGTTGATTAGTACCTCTACTATCCATCTTTTCTCGCTAGACATTCTTTTGTCACAAACCACATTGACACTCTGCAGCCGTACCCGGGAGAAGGCAGCCATTGTGTCCTGTCCCTCTGACAATGCAGCAGGGAAGCCTTGCTCAGCAGCACGTCTTCCTACAAACTGGACAAACTGTGAGGGTTGTTCTGACAGACGCTTTGGATGTGCCAGGTTTTGGAGACTCCTCCAGCAAACTCACGCATGTGCACTGCCCTGCAGCCGGAGTCTTCCCAGAAGTCCTTCTCCCACACTGGGAGCTCAGCTGTCCTCCCACTGACCTCTCTCTGCCTCACTCGTCTCCCCTCGCTACCTGCAGGCAGTGCCTTCAGCCCTGCTGCGCTTCGCAGGGGAGCTGCTCCTGGGCAGAGCCGTCTCTCACAAGCGCTGCCCACTTGCTGGGAGCTCCCTCCGTCCCAGGAGGCCGGCCCAGCTCAGGAGCAGAGGACCAGCCCAGGGCTTCACTTTCTCTGCCTCTTCGGGGCTCCCTGGAGATGTCTCAGCTCCTGAAAGGCAGCGGAGTCACCCTTGGGGAATGGACTTTTTAGCTGACTGCAGTAATCACCAATTGTCCCTCTCTAAAGAGCGGAGAGAGAGCGATTCCAAAAGCATGGTTTGTCCTACCAGAGCGCGGATGTCTATGAGAGGTGTAGATGTTCCCCTCTGGGCACTGATATTCTCGGCCCATCACAAAAAGGACACACAGGCAGTGACAGGGAGGTGTTGGTTAAACGCTCTGGCTGGGCAGGGATTCAGCTGAAGCAATGCAGACATCTCATCCCCAGCTGGAAGCCCTTGGGATGAAGCAGGGTTCAGATCCCCCCATGCATCCCACAGACCCACAGTGTTACGGGATGTCAAGACTGGCCACCGCTTCCAGGCACTGCAGCCAAGGACCCCTCCTACCATGCCCCTGGAGCCCAGACCAGTACCACCAGTACACTCCTGCCTGGCTGCTGGAGCCCAGCCCGGTGCCTGGGCATCTGGAGTCTTTGCCCAGGCTGAGGGATGCAGCTGCCACTTTGCCACTTGCAGCTGCAACTTCTAGCGAAGCTGAGCACGCATCCCAGAGATGCACACACACACACACAGACACACCCGCGGAGAGGACACTGACACGGCCAGTCACACAGACTGCCACAGACGAGGCGCTGCCGTCAACAGTACCCTCATGGAGGACTCTCATAAAACACAGAGACAGCCATGTCCCCTCCTCCTCTTGGGCTGCCAGAGACAGGAGGTCACTAGTGGCAGGCACACACACAACACACTATACGTTCACAAGCACACGCGTGTTCATGGATCCCCAGAGTACTGGCACAGCCTCTCTGCCCTGCCAGTACCCCTGCCCAGATTCCGGCCCTGCGACCCACCCCACGAGTCGCCTACTTGCTGACTGGTCCGTCTTGGTGCTCCCTGCAAACATGCAGCACTCACACATTTGTGCTGCAGGAACCCCACAGCCACCCAGCACAGACCCTCTGCCCACCTGATAGCCCAGCCAGGGCCCGGCTGCACTGGGACCCACGCCAGTAGCTGGCACCACAAGCCAGGGGTGCCTACACCCCCCGGTTGACTCCAGTAGCTGGCACCCAGTCCACCCACGCCAACCCCCCCAGTAGCTGGCACATAGTCCTTTCAGTACACATCCACTCAGGATAGAGAGTGACATTGTGCAGAGAGATCCTTAGGAAAAGATTTAATAAGAACATAGAAGAAGACGGGACAGACATCATCTGTGTCCTGCTACCAATCACTTGTCTCCAGCCAGAATCCGGTGTCATCAGGCTGTCCGTCATCTGAAACTTCTTCAACCAGATTAGAGGGGACGAAGCCTCTTGTGCCGTCGGTCAGCTCTCCCACGTACCAACCGTCTTCGTCCACGTCTCCAAAGACGTACACGTATTGTCCAGCAACTAGAGGAAGCTCTAGTTCAGGCCGCTCGTTGGGACCATTGAAAGGATCATAGCTGTATCGAGCTATGAACGCTCGCAGCACCGCCGGTTGTTTTCTCATAGCCGCCAGGAGGATGGACTCCTTGTCTGCAGCCCCGTCAGCCTGGCACGGCCTGGAAATGATACCGTTGGATCTTTCTCTTTCCAGCCCTTCAACTTCCTGAGGTAGCTGCTGGCCTTCCTCGTTTAGCTTCTGATCCCAAACCAGCTGGGCTTGAAACAGTTGCAGGGTTTCTTGGTGTTCCCCGCGTGCTTCTGCCTGAGCCCTCGGCAAACACTTGCCTTGCTCTTCTTTCCTCTGGAGCGCTAACTTTGTCTCCTCAAGCTCCTTCCCCAGCTGTTGACTCCTTTCTGCCATTTCTCTCATGGCTTCCAGTTTGCGCTCCAACTCTTCCAGCTGGGTTTGAAGACAGACCTTCATCTGGATGGCAGCATCTCGCTCCGCTGCCACTCGCGCCAGTTGCCCTTTCAGGTCGGCATTTTCAGCTCGAACGTGTTCCGTCAAACCCACCTGCCCACGGAGGCGAGCATTCTCTTCAGCCAGGCGGGTGTTTTCATTTGCCACCTCTGAGAGCTGCACCTCTAACTCCTCACCAGTTGGGCTGTGGGCGCTCACATGATCAGAGGCCTCTTCACCTGCAGCCACTTGGGCCTGAAGCTCCTCAGCTGCCTTCTCTGAGAAGTCATGCTGCTTGTCTTGTGCCAGCAAAGCTCCAGCAGGCTCTCCCATTTCTCCACCCCTCTGCTGAGGAAGCGATGCCATGCACAGTTCCCCAGTGGGGCTTTGGATGGGCAGTGGCACTTGAGTATTGATCAGGCGATCGGTGGTCACCTGCAGTTGCCTGGACCTTTCTTCCAGCCGCGAGGCGAGGGCAGCTAGGCGAGCTTTTATCTGCCGCAGCCTCTCTGCCTCCTTGCGCGCTTCTGGAGAGCCACCAGGCGCTGCTGCCAAAGCTCACCAACGGTTGCGTTCCCTGGGTCTGCGAGGGGCGGCAGCCCCCCGACCCCGTTGCAGCTGCTGCCTCCCTTCCCTGTGCAGAAGCAAAGACAGCGACTGCCACGGCCCGGGTGGCTGAGCGTGGCCTTATATACCTGTCCTGGCCCCTGCTCACAATGAGGGGTGGGGCAGTATGGCCTTTTATGGCATGTCCTGGCCCCTGCTCACAATGAGCGGTGGGGCAGTATGGCCTTTTATGGCATGTCCTGGCCCCTGCTCACAACGAGGGGTGGGGCAGTATGGCCTTTTATGGCATGTCCTGGCCCCTGCTCACAAAGGAGGGCCGCGGCATGTTACGTAAGAAAATGCCAAAAGACAAAGATGTCTTCCGAGACATGAGCAAGAGAACTTGAACGACTGACCTCTTCCGTAGAAGCGGGTTTGCTGCTAGAAGAAACCAGACCAAACCGGCTGAAAGCGGCAAAGTGGCAACAAAATTGTGCAAAGTCAGCTAATATGACGCGCGGAACAAACTTTACAACTCGGAGAGTGAGTTATAAAGCAGGCACGTTTTTTTCAGCGCTGGGTACACAGGGGATCGCTCAACCTATCGTGCACACCGTCAAGCTCATTAGTGAAGTTTAAATAGATGTGTGATATAACTATGCATCCTATTTCCCGGAAACCTTATACATATTCATTACATTTCCGAGAAATAATTAACATGTGCAAATGTCCTTCGCGCAGTCGCAGTTGTTGCCTTGGGTGGTCGCCCCATGTTCTTCGGGGGTCTTATCATCCTCTTCCTCGCTTAACCGTTCTTTATCCTTTTCAATATTTTGATATTAAACTTCTGCTTTTCCTTTGTTCTTCTTGTATCTTTCATGCCAAGTAATCTTTGACCTCCAAAAGTGCTGTTCTCATGCCAACAAACCACCCCTTATCTTCTTACTTGCATTCTTAGTTTCTCTCGTCCTCGAGTCCATATGTCTGTTTTCCTGTGTTCTCACAAATCTATCTACACATCCTTTAATTACTTTGAGTTACAGGATGTCTTATCTCGTTAAAGGAAACCATATATTTTGCTTATACCTACTTATTGCTTACAAACTACAAAATAGAATTGACATCTGGAATATATATATCAACTACCATATATCAAATAAACATGCATTAAATGTGCTTGCACGGGCGGGGTCGTGTGTACAAATGCTCAAAAGCGAATGGTAACAGGCGCTATCATGGCCAAAGCCAACAGTTTGTGTAAATTGTAAATAGGAACACGTGAGTAGTTTTAGGGTTGCGTATAAGGACTCAAGAGCTGTAACACGGGGTCCTCCTCACGCTCCCAGCCGAGAGGCACCTTCATTGCCGGCAAGAAAAAGGGGTTACAACTAGTGTGCACTTCTGCTGCCTTCTTTCCGGTACCGGCACACGAACTAGAAGAGAAGAAAAAAATGCAAACAAATCCACTTTGGGAACACCTCTCAAGTCCTAACCCTGCAGCAGAGAGCCTGGGAGCTCTGAGATCCCTCCCTCTGCTCTGCATTTTGGGATTGGGGGTGAAATCACCCCCGTCAGAGGCGTTGTTTTGATGTTCTTTACAGCCTAAAGCACCCCACGGAGCAGGGGCTACACCAGGACACCTCAGGAGGGATCACGCTCCTCTGGAGCAAAAGCTTCGGTGTTCCTAGGACTCTGAGGAGGCACGGCATGCCGATAGCTCCCTTTGTTCAGGGAACTGGTCAAATGACCTGTCTCCATTTCCCTGATGGTGTCTGAGATGCCTGGCTCGTGTGCACACTCTGTGGATGCTGAAATGCCTTGAGCAACCTGGTCTGATGTCAGAGCTGACCCTGCCTTGAGCCCTAGGTTGCACTAGGGACCTCTGAAGCTCCCCCCCACCCTGAATTGTCCCATGAGGCTATGACTTAGATGCCATCTATTTTGAGAAGCAGGTACATATTCAGATGTCTTCACCTCCCGCTGAATCCCTTTTCCTAAGGAACACTGCGGGAGCTTGCAACACAAGCTCCTGGAAGTGGCTGGGAGGGCCTGGCTGGGGGTCTGTAGCTGAGCCTCCTGCCCAGAAGGAAACGATCACCCTCCCTGCGATCAGGTTGGCTGCAACGCTCCAGAGTGAAAGCTGAAGGCCTCCAAAGATGGAAATCACGGACACCCTCTGAGGGTCCAGCAGGTTTCTAGGGTGTCTTGGGACCACTTCTTCACACAGGTGCCAGGTAGGCCAACAAAGGTGATGCTCACCTGACTCTGGTCCTTGCAGAAGAGGGAGTGCTGATCAGGGTGTGAGAGCCTGAATTGTTACCTCGAGCTATCTGTCTCAAAGATTGTTTGTTGTGAGAGACTGGACTGTCACCTCAAGCCATTCATCTCAAGGATTGTTTGCTGTGACGAGCCACTTATCCCAGAGATGGCTTGTTTAAGCAGGGCACTCCTCTGTCCATCAGGACGATTATCAGGCCACTGAGGCATCCAGGGGAGGAGACAGGCCGGAGCCGGTGAAGCATGCAGGAACGTGGAGACTATCACTGTCGTGGAAACTGCAGTCTTTGAGATAAGGTACTGGTTTCTGGTGTTGATCACGCGAAGGCTGTGTGATAGGTGAAACATGCAGCGGGTGAAGAGTGCATGAACAGTATGTATGCGCGTGCATCAGACTATGCCCTACAAAAAAACCATGGAGACAAGCCGTGGTGTGCACCCCTCACCGAAGAATTGAAGACTGAGGACCAACGGGATGCCGCTGGATCCATGGTGGTGTGACGGTCTGACAAATTATAGTCAATGTCTCAAACATTCGTTAAAGAACTTTGGTGGAGAAAACGGCCTCTGCAAAAATGCTGGAGTTTTGTGAACAGGACAACGTGGCCGGAGGAGAGGGCCCCACGGAGGGTGGGACCGCACTTCTCCAAAGCCGCAGTTCCTTATCTTAAGTGACCAGGAGAAGGAGCACAGCATATGTGCCTGGAGGAGGAGGCCCCACGGAAGATGGGACTGTGCTTCTATCTTAAGCGGTCATGCCAGCAGAAGAAGAGAGGCAACTCCGCAATGAACCCCCCCACAAAGCTCACCGACCGATTCCAGAGAACCCCGGCAACGGGAACTGCACATGTCAAAACCATCGACTAACACACTATAAAAGAAGGGAGAACGAGTTCTCAGTGCGCGCCCTCCGGAACTGGATCTCTACGCTGGCTGGACCAACGCTGCACCCAGGACTGGTGAAACCCTTCTCTTCTCTTCTCTCTTTCTTTCTTTCTTTCTCTCATTCTCTCTCTCCCTCTTTTCCTTCTCTCTTTTCCACAGTCCCTACACCTCATCCTTTTAAACATAAACCGTTGACCAAGTCTGAGACTAGGAGTGAGTGGATCTAGCCGCCCCTGGGCTCCTCTTTGAGAAGGAGTCCAGAAAGCAAGGGGGTCTGCTCTGAACCTCGTGACTCAATGGGAGAGCTCTCCTTCCGATACATTTCAGGTTCCTTTCTTCATTTCTTTTTCTACACCTCCCTTCTCTTTTCAAACAGCGGCTTAATGACATGTTGCAAGGTTCATATTGATAAGTTCACTTCTACTTGGGCAAGGTTAGCTAGGCTGAATAAATGTTGATTGTTGTTTGAACTCCCCTGGTGTCGTTTCACCTTCATTCTGACAAAGGAAATCCACGAACCCGAGTCGCTCCAACTTTGGGACGCGACAGGTGGTGACTAGTCTTGCAACTCTATCCCGACTGCTTGCTTGATTTCTGCCTTTTCTTCCAGTCTATCCTAGCGCTACTGTTTTCTACTTTTGATAACTAAAGCTCTTTTGGGTATACGGCGTTTGACCTTGCTTGCGTCTTAATCTTGCTCTTGGGATCATATCGACACCTTCCCCGACATTGGATCGGGACACAGGGGTGGAAAAAGCATTGTCAGCCTTGGCTGTAGTGACCATGAAACAGCGGGTGAAGATTCTTGCCTCTTCGGGGGACTTTTGGTGGGAATCCCATGGGCAGCAGCACTCAAGGGCACCAGACCTCAGTACAGCTGGTCTTTCAGGCCTAGGGCCACCTCTGCCCTCCACCGAGGCACCCGGAGTAACCCCCTTGGAGGAGCTCTACATGTCTGCGGTGGGGACGTCGGATCCCTCGGCCCTGCAGGTGCCTAAAGGAAACTCCTGGCCCCAGCACCAGGCCTGGTCGCCGGCGCAGCCCACCTTCTTCTCACAGGGGTCAGCATGGCACGGCAAGGCCCCAGGACCCCACGGGGAGACCCCTGCTCTGGGGTCTGTCCTGGCACGACTCCATTGTCCCCAGCCCAGGAAGATCTGAGAGGGGCCCCACAGCTGGCAGCCCCCAGCCTCCGTGTCACCCACACGTCGTCTCACCAGCCGCCGGGGTGCTATTAGGGAAAGAACAGATACACTCCCCTTTCGGTGTCTTTTGATGAGCTTTAATTAACTCCGTGGTGCTGGCTGGGGCCAGGTATTGCGGAGGGATTCCTCTGGTGCCTGCCTCACTCGGAGGTCCCCGTCGTCCTGCCGCCCCGAGAGATCTGGAGCAACAAGACAGGCAGCGCCGTGGGGACCTGGTCCCGGCCAGGCGCTCCCCTGGGCACCCCGCTCCAGGGACCCGTTCGCCAGGGATCTTCCCACAAAAAAAGACATCCCGAGCAGCAGTATCTCAGTGAAAGCCCTCTGAGCCCTTCCTTCCCCATCTCCTGCCTTACCTCAGCAAAGAAAGCTGTAGCTGTCACCCGCAGTTTAACTGAGCAGGAATCCGGCCACGGCAAGAGGTTCTTCACCAGACAGGGGGAGACGAGCCCAGAGTGGAGCAGGACGCTGCGCAGGGGTCACAAGCGAGGGACACACAGTTACCCAGGAAGGCCACAGGCCGGGCCTCCCAAATTCACTTGCGCCGATGCAGACACTATTCTTCAGCTCCCAACGGCTTCCCGGGCACACCGGGAGGCTCCCAGCGGCCACTTCCCTGGGCACGGCCCTGCAGGAGTTGGCCAGACGCATCCCTGGGGCTCTTACCTGCTCAGGAGACGCACCCCCTCAGGGTGAGCCAGGGGGTCTTCCAGGCGAGCCCACACTCCCCGATTCACGAGCAGCTGCGTCCCTTTCTGCGCCATGCATTTGCCCAGCACCAACTCTAGAGCTGAAAGGAAAACCCTGGCAACAGAAACAAAACGCAAAATAAACAAACCCAATCAAACAAAACAAGTGCAAATAGCACCACCGCCAGAAACCCCAAGAACTCTCAAATCACAAGCAGGTTAGGGGAAGACTGATCTGCAGCAGAGCTAAATACCCCTGGAAGGATGCTCCACAGCCTTCCAGCCTGCAGCTAACGACACTGGCATTTTCTTCGTGCCCCAGACCCCCCGAAGCAGAAGAAAACCCCACGCCTCTAGACTGACTCCACGCTAGGTATCAACCAAGGCCAACACCTCACCCCTCTTCCCACCAGCCTTTGGCCAAGAACGACACCAGTGCCCGCAAGAGTCACAGCTCCCAGCGGGGGTCCGTTGAGGGAGTGCAATGCTATTGCGCACGCAAGGGTATGCAGGAGGCAAGATGACGGCCGTCCGCAGTATGAGCTGCGTAAGACCTTCCTGCCTGGGAGCTGGAGTTTCTCCATGAAGGAACAGAAGTAAAACCAACCACGACGACCGCTTTCCACATCTAGGAAGTGGGGCAGGCGAAGCCCTCCCTCAGCCCCACAAAGGCACAGGCCTTGGCACGGCGGGGAACTGAAGCCAGCCCCTCCATCTGCCCCTTCGGCTCCTTACCCGCACGGCTTCTCCACGTGCATTTGGCACTCGAGGAACAGTTCTCTCCAGGTGCTCATGAGCAAAAGCAGCCTCTCCCCACCCAGCATTTCTCTGGCCCACCTGAGGAGGCTGGGAAGGAGGTGGGGTAGCAGTTGCCTGAGCTCCTCCGTGCTCCTCAGGGCAAGCACCACCTCGGAGATGGCACGGGTGATCTGCAGAGAAACATGACCAAGAACCACCTGTTCAGGGAAGGCCTTTTCCCACCAGCCTGGTTCCCCCGCCTGCCTGGGGTGGGGGGTCACTGTCCGCAGTTGTCACTTCTGCGACAGCCTTGTGGCTCAGGAGTACCAAACTGGCCTGGCTCCCCACACTCCTTGAGGCCGGCCCAGCACAGCGCCCTGCGCATCTCCGTGGGCACCCGCAAAGGGCACCTGACTCCCTTGCGCCCAAGTGTGAGCTGGCAAGCAGATGCCCAGCTGCAGAAACGTGTCTGCCGTTGAACGTACCGTCAGAGTCTCCACAGCCGTCTGACGGTTGTGCCGCCCACAAGTGGAGGAGTCCGTCCCCAGGCGGTGGTTTCCTGCTCTGTTTAGTTTCTCCACTAAGCACCTCAGGATCCGAATCCCAAGGATGCTTCTCCCCAGGCTCCTCCACAGCTCCACCGTGTCACTGCAAGGGAAGAGACGTTCACACCCTGAGCCCGTATCCTTGCGGTCCTGCGGTGCCCTCAAACCTCCTCACCTGCAATGGGGCTTACAACGCCCCACTCACAGCAGAGACACAAGCACGCAGTCTTGCAACACTCCAGACTGCTCGGGCAGAAAAAAAAGACCTGCTTCTCAAACCGGACCCCCCCAGGGCAAGGAAGCTGCAGGGTCCCTGTTTGACCACAGCGGGGAAGTGGGGAGTGCACGTACCTGTCCATCAGCAGACTCTTCTGGAGGAGACTGCTGGTTACGGGCTCCTGGTGAAAGTGGGTGAGGAGAAACACTGCACGGAGCAGGAAGGGCCTGTGGGTGCTCTGCTGCATGTAGGTGTAAAGGGTGTTCAAGATTTTTGGCACCTGAATGGAAGAAGAGGAGAAAGAAGGGCTCGGTGCATGCTTTACCCCCTCCTGTGGGGCCCAGACACAGTCACTCGGCACATGAGCGCCCCTGACACAGAGTCCAGATCCAGCTCGAAACCTCACGCCTTCCACCCTGCCTGACCCTGGCTCACATCTGGAGCCCAGCGTGCTCTTGGCAATCGTGCGCATGCACGCACACACGCACACGCACGCACACGCTCACACGCACAGCCTCGGTTGCTGCATGTGCCTGGGCCCAACCGTATGAGCAGCTGCGTGCCCTGTGTGCACACCAGTACCCCCAAGTGCTTCTCCACAGGGCTGCTCTCAATCCCTTCATCCCCCAGCCTGTATTGATAGTGGGGGTTGCCTGAACCCAGGTGCAGGACCTTGCACTTGGCCTTGTTGAACCTCACGAGGTTCACCTGGGCCTACTTCTCAAGCTTGTCCAGGTCTCTCTGGATGGGATCCTGTCCCTCAGGTGTGTCAACTGCACCACTCAGCTTGGTGTCATCTGCAAATTTGCTGAGGGTGCAGTCACTCGATCCCTTAGCATAGCTTTAGGGAGGATCTGCTCCATGACCTTCCCAGGCACAGAGGTGAGGCTGACTGGTCCCTAGCTCCCACGGTCCTCCTTTCTACCCTTTTAAAAAATGGGTGCAATGTTTCCCTTTTCCCAGTCACCGGGGACTTCACCTGACTGCCATGACTTTTCCGATATCGTGGAGAATGGCTTGGCAACTACCTCAGCCAATTCCCTCGGGTCTCCGGGATGCATCTTGTCAGGTCCCATGGGCTTCTGCATGTTCAGGTTCCTCAGGTGGTCTCAAACCTGACCTTCTCTTACAGCGTGTCGTGGCTTCAGCCCAGCCGGTAACAAAGCACCACGCAGCCACTCGCTCACTCCTCCCCACCCCGCTCCGCTGGGATGGGGAGGAGAATCAGAAGGGAGAAAAGAAAAAGAAATGGAACATTTTGGGTTGCGCTAAGGACAGTTTACTGGGACAACTCAAAAAGAGAAGTTACAACAACAACAATGGTACTAATAAAAGAATATGCAAAACGAGTGATGCACAGTGCAACGGCTCACCACCTGGAACCTGACACTCTGCCGCTTCCCACACCGAGAGCAGAGAGCTCCCCCCAGCCCGCTCCCCATTTGTATAGTGAGCATGACTGCACATGGTATGGAATAGCTCCTTGGCTAGTTCAGGTCAGCTGCCCTGGCTGTGCCCCCTCCCAGGCTCCTGTGAAAATTAACTCTATCCCAGCTGAACCCAGGACACAGCGGGAGGGACTTTGCTCCCTCAGTCCCTGCCTTGAGGCCCATCCACTCAAGAGGTGCGGGAAGAGAGATTGCCGGTGAAGAAGGAAGCATAACAGTTGTTGAGTACCTCAGCCTTCTCCTCGTCTGCTGTTACCAGTCTGCCAGTTGTGTTCATGAGGCGGTTACCCTTCCTTTGACCTTCCTTTGCTGGCTGACATACCTAGAGAAGCCCTTCTTACAAGTCTTTTTTGGGATGTCCTGGTGGTGTGGGAGCTCCCAGGAACCTTGTGGCTCAGGTTCACATCCTCACCCCTGCACCAGCAGAGCCCCGCTGCCCCACAGCCAACCTGTGCAGACACCACACGGTGCAGGGTGCGTTCAGGGGTGGGGAAGCATCCCCCTGGCATGGTCTGCACAACAGACCGTGGTGCCCAAGAGTCTGAAGACCCCCCCTGCTCCAGGGCCTGGGAATGGGTGAGCCTGGGAAGGGCTGGATGCTCCCCCAGTACAGATGGAGCTGGTCACATTTGAAAGATCAGCCCTCCCCTGGACTGGTCAGGACTGGGGCTGCCTTTTGAGGGTAAGAGCCAGCAGACGGGGTGGGGGAGGCTGTCTCAAGGACATGTGCTAGGCCCAGGGACTGAGTGAGGGACAGCAGCAAACTCACGGGGCTGCTGGGTCATGCTTCCGTCAGTGCCAGCCCCGACACAGGCTGCCAGCCCCCGTTTCGATGTCACTCTTCAGGAGGGACGATGGCAAAAAGGCATGGGGAGTGGGAGGCACCAGTCCTTCTGCAGCCATTTCCCAGGCCTGCTGGAGCACCAGGAACCAAGCACCAGACCAAGAACGTCTGGCTCTGCACTGTGAGCGTGCTTCAGGTTATCCACGGTCTGGCAACAGTTTTGAATGAGCTGAACATTGTCATGTTTTGCGATGCAAACTCTAGCCCAGGTCAGATCCCATGTCACCTTCTCCTGAACATTCTGGTCATTCCTGGGCTCTCCTTGTGCTCCCCACTGGCCCTCAGAGCTGGGTGCGCATCACTGCTGCGAAGCCCCGCTCTGGGGCTCTGTGGAGATGGAAGGTGCTTGAAGGGAATATGGTACATTTCCAAGGAGAGCAGAGGTTCAGTTGTGCCTGAAGGTGACATGAATGACTCTCCAGCCTCTCTTCCTTGTGCCTGCTGGCTCCCCATTTCCTCCTCGGGGATTGTAGAGTGCTTCTTTTCCTTTGGATGCCTGCGTTTAGCACTTTCCTTTGAGTGAGTCCACTGTGGGCCATCTCTCACTGTGTGGGGCTCCAGTCACTGCCCGTCCGAGGCACACGCTATCCATGTTGACCCCTGGGGTCTCCAGGCAGCTCCAGACTCTCTTCCTGAAGGACATCATGCGCGTGTCACATGTGCGACAGCCCAGGCCATGTACCTCAGTGGCTCCGTGACTGCTCACCATCTCCACTGTCACTAGACACCAGTGGGTAAGTCCCAAATCCAAGCTGCAGTCTCTGAAAGGCACCAGCAAGACAATGACTTTTTTGCTCCTGAATCCATGGAGCGACAGGCCCCTTTGGGGAGCATTTGCTCATGCCTGTTCTTGTCGCCAGCTTTGGATGAAGAGCGCAGTCTTCAGGCAGCGCGCTGGGGAGATGCCATTTTATCACGAGGAAGCTATGGGAGATGCAGCTGTGATGCAGTCTTTGAAAGGTTTGTCATCTGAGAGTCAGGTGACACAGAGAAGGTACATTCATCCTTAGCAGTAAAGTCAATCCAAACATTTATGTTCTACAGATAATAATAATAATGACAATGATAAACGAACAAAGCACGTGCCTGCAATAGGATACCATGGGAGCCATTTGTGTAGAGAGAAGTTTGTAACTACCGAAAAATGTCCATTAAAACACTTTTCCTCATGGCATCCTTGAGATCTTGGTTCCTCAAGCTGTAGATGAGGGGGTTCACTGCGGGAGGCACCACCGAGTACAGAACAGCTACCGCCAGATTGAGGGAATGGGAGGAGATGGAGGGGGGCTTCAGGCAGGCAAATGTGGCAGTACTGACATAAAGGGAGACCACGGCCAGGTGAGGCAGGCACGTGGAAAAGGCTTTGTGGCGTCCCTGCTCGGAGGGGATCCTCAGCACAGCCCTGAAGATCTGCGCATAGGACAGCACAATGAAAACAAAACACCCAAAAGCTAAAATAGCACTAAATACAAGAACCTCAAATTCCCTGAGGTATGAGTTGGAGCAGCAGAGCTTGAGGATCTGAGGGATTTCACAGAAGAACTGGTTCACGGCATTGCCTTGGCAGAGTGGCAGTGAAAATGTATTGGCAGTGTGCAGCACGGCATAGAGGAAACCACTGCCCCAGGCAGCTGCTGCCATGTTGGCACAAGCTCTGCTGCCCGGGAGGGTCCCGTAGTGCAGGGGTTTGCAGATGGCAACGTAGCGGTCATAGGCCACGAGGGTGAGAAGAAAATACTCCACTGACATCAAGAAGAGAAAGAAAAAGACCTGAGCAGTGCATCCTGCATAGGAAATATCCCTGGTGTCCCAGAGGGAGTTGGCCATGGATTTGGGGACAGTGGTGGAGATGGAGCCCAGGTCGAGGAGGGAGAGGTTGAGGAGGAAGAAGTACATGGGGGTGTGGAGGTGCTGGTCGCAGGCTACAGCGATGATGATGAGGCCGTTGCCCAGGAGGGCAGCCAGGTAGACGCCCAGGAAGAGCCAGAAGTGCAAGAGCTGCAGCTCCCGCGTGTCTGCAAACTCCAGGAGGAGGAACTGGGTGATGGAGCTGTTGTTGGGCATTTGCTGCCTCTAGGCATCGGGGTCTGTTTAAGAAGGAAAAGACAGTCAGAAGTTTTGAGAGATTTTTCAAGGAAAAAACCCTAAAATCTTCTGACAAAAATGGAGCATCAGCACCTAGTTCCCATTGAAGACATCTCCAGGCAGGTCCTACAGGGTCACTGTCAGAAAAGAAGCTGACCTGCACCCCCACCCAAAGCCCAGAGACCAAGGGCACCACGTACATGTGGAGACACAAGGAGGAATATCGCAGTACTCCCACCAGATGAAGCAAAGTGACAAGGACAGACAGGCATGCAGCGAAGCCTTCTCCTTACCTCCCTGTACTCACCACCTCACAGACAGTGGCACTCCCGGGCAGGTGCTTTTAGCCACGTTGTTGTGTAGCACGTTGGAAGACGCATGCACCTCTCCTTCTGGAGATCCAGCTGCCAAGGAGGTGTCTCATGTCCTGGGCCCCACAGCCTTGGGAGCAGAGGCTCTGCTGAGTGGGAGAGGAGTCCAGAGGATTCCTCAGGAGAAGGTGTCTGCACCGCAGGGGATGACAGGCAGGTGCTTGAATCACCCACCTCCCACGGCGTTTCTGCGAGTAGTTGACTCTCCCTCCCTCTTTGTGTCTCTGCTGCCTGGAGCAGTCCCTGCTGGCATCTGCTTCTCGGTCCCCACGTCTCTGCCGTGTCCTCGCTCACAGACCCCATCCCACCCAGTGCGTGCTCAACTCTGCCCTGCAGATGCCTCAAGCCTGGCATTTGTACTGCACTCCAAGTGAAATCATGAGGGTCCTGGGAGGCCAAAGGACTGTCCCTTCGTGCAGAGTGAGGACAACCCGTCTGTCCACCAGGCCTGATCTCAGCCAGGGACAGCTTGGCCTCATTCAAGTTGCCCACATGCAGCAGCCCACTTACTCCCCGTCTTCTCTGTTGGGCTCCCAGATATGAGAAAGACCTTGATGAAGAGCTGTGTGCTTCCATTCGGATGTCCTAGAGGTGGGGTGTCCTGAAGGGAGACTCAGCTTCTTCCCACCCCATGCACTGCATTGCCCAGAGCCCGCTGGTTAGAAGGGGGATTGGACATCTTCCTGCCATGGAGAAATCTGCATGGCAGGATGCAGAGGGTGAGTGTCTGAGCTGCAGCTGAAAACCCCCAGCCCCAGAGAGTCTCAAAAACCAGAACAGCAGCAGCAATGGGCAATTGGGGACACAAAGGAGACAATACCACAGTGCTTTTGCAAGGGGAGGCAATGCCAGGAAGGGACATAGTGACGCCCAGGAGAGACTACTCTGCTGGAGGTTTGGCTGACAAGGAGCTGACTCATCATCTGAAAAACACTTGACATGAAAAAGCTGTCAGGGAGGTGCTCCCATTGCCCTACAAGACTATTCTGTTAGCAATGTCCTCTCATTCCCTACCCATGTCTCTGCTGCCTGGAGCAGTCCCTGCTGGCATCTGCTTCTCGTTCCCCACGATCCTCTTGCCATGTCCTCGCTCACAGACCCCATCCCACCCAGTGCGTGCTCAACTCTGCCCTGCAGATGCCTCCTGGCAGCAGACACTGCCCAGGGGCATCTCTGTGTGTCCATGTCTGAGGAGCAACTCGGACAAGTCCGAATGAGAGCTGGGGTCTCAGTGCCTTCTCCAGAACAGAGAAATAAATTCCTATTCCCCCACTGCCCGCCCAGACAACCAAGAGGAGAAAACACAAAGCACAGACTCCTTTCCTTTCATTTAACCACCACCTTGGCATTCCTCTTCAAACTGCCCTCAGAGATGTCCTGGGGTGATGTGGAGCTCCGAGCAGCCCTGGCCCACGCAGCACCCTCCCAACAGCAGAAGGACCCTGCCCTGCGGGGGTTGCTCCTTCCACCCACAGCTTCTCCCCAGAGTGCCGTGGGGAGCAGAGCCCGGCACACAGAGCCCTGGGGTGCAGGGACCCTGCTCTGAAGGACAGCCCTGGGCACCCCTGGGTGCACGCCCGGCTTCACACCCCTGCAGACAACCCCGGGAAAAGGGACCTGTGATGATGCCCTGTCGCCCAGAGGGTGCAGCAGGGAAGCCCTGCTCTGCTGCACATCCTTCTCCACGCGAAAGAAACCCTGAGAGCCATCCTGGCAGATCCTATCTGCTCTGGGATGTGCCAGCTCTAGGAGACCCCTCCAGGAAACTCCGGTACATTGCCCTGCAGCCAGAGACTTACTGGGTTATGAGCTGTGATGATGATTCTTCCCCAGTGAGCTCTCGGCATCCTCCCACTCCACACTGCCTGTAACCTCTCTCTTGCTCCTCGCCTCTCCTCTCACTGCCTGCAGGCAGTGCTGCGCTTTGCAGAGGAGCTGCTCCTGGGCAGAGCTGTCTTTGTGCAGCGCTGCTCCTTTGCCACGAGCTCCCCCCCGTCCCAGGAGCCCAGCAGCAGAGGACCAGCCCAAGGCAGCCCTTTCTCTGACCCCTCTGCGCTCCCTCCACGTGTCCCTGGGGCTCCAGGGCTGACAGAGCCTGAAAGGCAGCAGGGTCATCCCTGGGGAGCGTGCTTTGGAGTCCTCAAAAGTAATCACTAATGGTCCCTCTCTCACAGCAGAGAGGGACTGATTCCTGCGGCAGAAATTGTTCTAACAGAGCATGGTTGTCTGCGAGAGGCGTCGATGTTCCCCTCCGGACACCGCCGTTCCTGTCCCGTAACAAAAAGGACACGGCGGGCAGGGAGGGGTTGGCTTCCCCTTTGCAGAGCTGTTGTTCGGCTGAGGCAATGCAGGCATGTCATCCCCAGCTGGAAGAAGCAGGATTCAGCTCCCCCCATGCAGCCCACACAGCCAGAGGAGCTGGGATTCCTCTTGCTTCAATTCCGGGGGGGACAAAAGCATTGCCTGCAGGTGAGCCCCTGCTCTGATTCCCTGGTCTTTGTTCTGTGGGCACTCGGTTGCTCACCCACAGACACTTGCTGATGACTGAGGGGCCAGGGTTCGTCCAAGACGTATGCAAGTGTTTGCAAGCTCTGGTGGAAAATCTCTGAGAATACCCACAGCCTTCCCGAGCCTCAGCTGAGGTCCAGAGCGGGAATGGGGATATCCTTGGCCATCCTGCGTGACACTGGACCTGCACGTTCAGGGCACCTGAATGCACCTTGTCACATATATCTCTGGAGCACATGGAGCTCTTGGGCTGACCAAGCACAGGGGCGCACCAGAAGGAGACCCCGGTGTCTCTCTCTCCACTGCATTGACTAGAGTACCAGTCACGGCAAAGCTAAGACACGTCCACATCCCTGTGCTGAAGACACCTTATTTATTTTCATTTACTTAATGGCATCAAGAAAAAAGCCTCCAGTGCCACGCCAGGTGCCTAGAGCGCCAAATACAACTGCACTCAGCAGGCAAACACAGCACAGGACCTCCAGGGGAGCCGTGCCCTGGTGGAGCTGGTGTGGGGCAGGCACCCAAGGGCCTGCCAAAGGGGTCCGGTGCCTGTCTGCCATCGCCTGAACAGCAACACCACGCCACAGACGCAAGGTCCATCCCTTGGTGGTGCCGCAGGACAAGGAGGCAGGCCACAGCAGGGTGCCCAGCCCTGTGCTTGTGCTCTCCACCCGGGACCGTTCTCCTCTCTCTGAACCTCTCCTCCCATGCCTGATGGCGTGCGGAAGGAAGGTGATGATGGCAATGTCCACAGTCACAGTGGGGATGGACCAAAAGGTGTCCACCTCCAAAGACTTTCTCTGCAGCACCCTCTCCTTGCTGGAGTTTGTCCTACAAGCCCCACAGCCCTGCAGCATTTCTGCAGAGTCACCAAACGCCTCTCTGGACACGGTGTCATTCCCCAGCCGTGTTTCTCTGGCCTTGGAGACAGCAGGGCAGTCTGTGGGCAGCTCAGTTCCTTGTTGCACGAACTTCTGTCAAACACTCTAGCGTGTGAAGCAGCGTGGGGTCCTGGGTCCCTGTTACCGTATCTGCCTGCAAGGAGTCTGTGCCCAGCCCCGGTGCCACGGCTGGGATGCTGCAGCCCAAACGTGCACAGGCAGGAGGAGCTGGAGCCTCACAGCACTGTGAAGGTTTTGGATGAAATTAGATGTGGTGGGACAGCTTGCTCACCTGGGGTGCTGCAAAAGAGGGATAGAGGCTCTGCAGAAGAGAGTGCCAGGGAAGGTGAGCATGGGGCTGGCCCTGTGTGAAGGGGCAGCTCGGATGTGTGGAGCTCTTCCAGGATGGGTTAGCTTCTGTCACTGAGGATTAGAGGAAGCAGGAAGGGTGACATCGTGCTGGCAGTTCTGAACCTCTCCATGAGGGTGAGGAAGCAGGAGAAGTCTTCTGTCAGCAGCCCAATGAAGACTGCAGGTCAATGAGCCAGTTCCTGCTGGGGACTAATTGCCCTGGCATCCATGGACCAGGTCCAACAGGGTGCAAACAGTCTGGAGGATCTCGGGACAACTTCTTCAGACAGCTCCTAGGTGGGCCAGCAAGGGCCCTGGGTGCTTCACCTGGCCCCAGTACTGGCAAACACGGAAGATGTGGTCAGGGATGTGATACTCGGTGTCATCCTTGGCTGCAGTGACCATGAAATGGTGGGGTCCCAGATGCCGGGGGGGTGAGGAGAGCAAGTGGCGGAGCCTTGGGCTCCAGAGGAGAAGACTTTTCCTTAGGCAGGGGACTGATACTGGTGGGGTGTCCCAGGCCCTTGTGCCTGAAGGCAGGAGTCTGGAGAAGAACAAGCAGCAGTGGAGGGGGATCAAGTCAGGTGAAAGGCAGAACATTAAAGCAATTAAGTTTACTAAGAGTAAAGAAATGAGTTTTATGACCATCAAGAAGAATAAGAAGAAATGTTTTAGAGCATGCTACTGTTAGTGTCTTTAGTGAAAGTAGAACTAAGGCAAATTAATGTGCTGGGCTGAGCCCAGGTGGGAGCTAAGCCCTGCTCCCCAAGCTGGGCAGGCAAATCAGAATAAGGGACTGCTGCTATCAGTTTTCTTTCCCTCCTCTGGCTTTGGTGAGGGGACTGAATCGCCTGTGTTTTTTTTTCTAGAGCCATAGGACGCCTTGGGTTGGAAGGGACCTTAAATGTTAGGAGGCTGTGGCATAGGCAGGCGAGAGGGGAGAGCCGTCCCTGGGTGGGCTCGAACCACCAAGCTTTCGGTTAACAGCCGAACGCGCTAACCGATTGCGCCACAGAGACTCCCGAAGGGGGCTCCCTGGGGCTTCCCAACGGCAGGCAGATGTTTGGCCATCGCCAGGGAAGCAGAGCTTCCTCACGCGTAATGGTGACTTGGGAAGAGCAACACCACAACCCTCAATGCCCACCCTTCATCCTTGTCTCCCTGAGCGACGGACCTCCCCTCCCACGGCATTCCTGGTCGCAGTCCTGGCCCATTCCCTGCCCGCTGCAGACCACCCATCTGCAATGCAAAGGCGGGCACCAAATTCACTCCTCCTGGAGCCTTGCACAAGTGCTTGGACCTCAAGAAGCGCAAAGGGGCCTCGGGGAGGTTCTCCCCTCCACAAGATGTGCTTCCTCAACTGGGGTTTTTAGCATGCATGAATGGTGACTGGAGAAACGTGGTCATCCCCTGACAATGAGATGGAAAGCCTGAAGAGCTTCTTAACTTCTCAGTTAGTGATTAGGCGGTGACTGGCAGTGCCTAGGGATGCCAAAGAGGGTGGAGGGAACTCGGCAAGAAGCAAGGCGGTGGTTGAGGGTTTTAGCACATCCTTCCAACCATGTGCGAACCTCGAAATGGGAAGCCGTTGATGTCTGTGGGTGGAGGAGGAATAGGTCTGCCCTGGGAATGTGACTGAAGGACTCTGAACAAAGGAGAGGTTCACCATCATGTGTGCGTGCCTCACCCGGGGAGATGGGGAATGCCCTCTGCTGTGGCGTGACCAGACAGTGCTCAACATGCTCCATGAGCTGACCTGCCTCTCGTCCTCCCCTTCGCTCCCCACACTTGGATGGACCTCAGGAAGCCTTTGGCTTCCTTCTAGGCTGGTGCATTCTTTCAATATCTGCAGTTCAGGAACTCGGCACCAAAGGCCTCGTTAACAGGCAAAGTGCCACAAGAAGCCACATAATAGAATTCTAGAATCACAGAATAGTTTGGCTTGGAAGGGACCTTTCAAGTGTTACCAGAAGTCAGCACTTCAGAAACTCTCTAAGACTCCATTTTGGAGTTTTAGAAAGCAGGCATTCTTCATTGCATCGCTGGGTGCATGGGGGATCGTTCCACCTATCGTGCATACCAATTCTTTCAACAGTTGAGATTATATACAAAATGGACATACATAGTCATGATTTTTCCTGGAAACAACTCACACATTCATCTGAATTCCAGGAACTCATTAGTATATGTAAATGTCCTTGGCGCAGGCGCACTCGAGATCTTTGGTGATCTTCAGGGGTCCTCTGGTGGTCTTTGATAGTCTTCCTCACTTGTCCACTAGTCGACCCTTTTCTAGTGATTCTGCGCGGTTGGACACTTTACATGTTCGATACAACTTATGCTAAAGAATGTTGATTAGTACCTCTACTATCCATCTTTTCTCGCTAGACATTCTTTTGTCACAAACCACATTGACACTCTGCAGCCGTACCCGGGAGAAGGCAGCCATTGTGTCCTGTCCCTCTGACAATGCAGCAGGGAAGCCTTGCTCAGCAGCACGTCTTCCTACAAACTGGACAAACTGTGAGGGTTGTTCTGACAGACGCTTTGGATGTGCCAGGTTTTGGAGACTCCTCCAGGAAACTCACGCATGTGCACTGCCCTGCAGCCGGAGTCTTCCAGAAGTCCTTCTCCCACACTGGGAGCTCAGCTGTCCTCCCACTGACCTCTCTCTGCCTCACTCGTCTCCCCTCGCTACCTGCAGGCAGTGCCTTCAGCCCTGCTGCGCTTCGCAGGGGAGCTGCTCCTGGGCAGAGCCGTCTCTCACAAGCGCTGCCCACTTGCTGGGAGCTCCCTCCGTCCCAGGAGGCCGGCCCAGCTCAGGAGCAGAGGACCAGCCCAGGGCTTCACTTTCTCTGCCTCTTCGGGGCTCCCTGGAGATGTCTCAGCTCCTGAAAGGCAGCGGAGTCACCCTTGGGGAATGGACTTTTTAGCTGACTGCAGTAATCACCAATTGTCCCTCTCTAAAGAGCGGAGAGAGAGCGATTCCAAAAGCATGGTTTGTCCTACCAGAGCGCGGATGTCTATGAGAGGTGTAGATGTTCCCCTCTGGGCACTGATATTCTCGGCCCATGACAAAAAGGACACACAGGCAGTGACAGGGAGGTGTTGGTTCAATGCTCTGGCTGGGCAGGGATTCAGCTGAAGCAATGCAGACATCTCATCCCCAGCTGGAAGCCCTTGGGATGAAGCAGGGTTCAGATCCCCCCATGCATCCCACAGACCCACAGTGTTACGGGATGTCAAGACTGGCCACCGCTTCCAGGCACTGCAGCCAAGGACCCCTCCTACCATGCCCCTGGAGCCCAGACCAGTACCACCAGTACACTCCTGCCTGGCTGCTGGAGCCCAGCCCGGTGCCTGGGCATCTGGAGTCTTTGCCCAGGCTGAGGGATGCAGCTGCCACTTTGCCACTTGCAGCTGCAACTTCTAGCGAAGCTGAGCACGCATCCCAGAGATGCACACACACACACACACAGACACACCCGCGGAGAGGACACTGACACGGCCAGTCACACAGACTGCCACAGACGAGGCGCTGCCGTCAACAGTACCCTCATGGAGGACTCTCATAAAACACAGAGACAGCCATGTCCCCTCCTCCTCTTGGGCTGCCAGAGACAGGAGGTCACTAGTGGCAGGCACACACACAACACACTATACGTTCACAAGCACACGCGTGTTCATGGATCCCCAGAGTACTGCCACAGCCTCTCTGCCCTGCCAGTACCCCTGCCCAGATTCCGGCCCTGCGACCCACCCCACGAGTCGCCTACTTGCTGACTGGTCCGTCTTGGTGCTCCCTGCAAACATGCAGCACTCACACATTTGTGCTGCAGGAACCCCACAGCCACCCAGCACAGACCCTCTGCCCACCTGATAGCCCAGCCAGGGCCCGGCTGCACTGGGACCCACGCCAGTAGCTGGCACCACAAGCCAGGGGTGCCTACACCCCCCCGGTTGACTCCAGTAGCTGGCACCCAGTCCACCCATGCCAACCCCCCCAGTAGCTGGCACATAGTCCTTTCAGTACACATCCACTCAGGATAGAGAGTGACATTGTGCAGAGAGATCGTTAGGAAAAGATTTAATAAGAACATAGAAGAAGACGGGACAGACATCATCTGTGTCCTGCTACCAATCACTTGTCTCCAGCCAGAATCCGGTGTCATCAGGCTGTCCGTCATCTGAAACTTCTTCAACCAGATTAGAGGGGACGAAGCCTCTTGTGCCGTCGGTCAGCTCTCCCACGTACCAACCGTCTTCGTCCACGTCTCCAAAGACGTACACGTATTGTCCAGCAACTAGAGGAAGCTCTAGTTCAGGCCGCTCGTTGGGACCATTGAAAGGATCATAGCTGTATCGAGCTATGAACGCTCGCAGCACCGCCGGTTGTTTTCTCATAGCCTCCAGGAGGATGGACTCCTTGTCTGCAGCCCCGTCAGCCTGGCACGGCCTGGAAATGATACGGTTGGATCTTTCTCTTTCCAGCCCTTCAAGTTCCTGAAGTAGCTGCTGGTGTTGCTCATTTAGCTTCTGATACCAAACCAGCTGGGCTTGAAACAGTTGCAGGGTTTCTTGGTGTTCCCCGTGTGCTTCTGCCTGAGCCCTCGGCAAACACTTGCCTTGCTCTTCTTTCCTCTGGAGCGCTAACTTTGTCTCCTCAAGCTCCTTCCCCAGCTGTTGACTCCTTTCTGCCATTTCTCTCATGGCTTCCAGTTTGCGCTCCAACTCTTCCAGCTGGGTTTGAAGACAGACCTTCATCTGGATGGCAGCATCTCGCTCCGCTGCCACTCGCGCCAGTTGCCCTTTCAGGTCCGCATTTTCAGCTCGAACGTGCTCTGTCAAACCCACCTGCCCACGGAGGCGAGCATTCTCTTCAGCCAGGCGGGTGTTTTCATTGTCACCTCCGAGAGCTGCACCTCTAACTCCTCACCAGTGGGGCTGTGGGCGCTCACATGATCAGAGGCCTCTTCACCTGCAGCCACTTGGGCCTGCAGCTCCTCAGCTGCCTTCTCTGAGAAGTCATGCTGCTTGTCTTGTGCCAGCAAAGCTCCAGCAGGCTCTCCCATTTCTCCACCCCTCTGCTGAGGAAGCGATGCCATGCACAGTTCCCCAGTGGGGCTTTGGATGGGCAGTGGCACTTGAGTATTGATCAGGCACCCATGGTCGCCTGCAGTTGCTGGATCTTTCTTCCAGCCGCGAGGCGAGGGCAGCTAGGTGAGCATTTATCTGCCGCAGCCTCTCTGCCTCCTTGCGCGCTTCTGGAGAGCATTCCTTTTTCAGGAGGCGGTTCTCCATCTCAAGGGCACTCTGTTGCCTCTCCAGGTCTTCGAGAAGGCGCCGCAGGCGGCTGTTCTGCTTCAGGAGCACCAGGTCTTCCCCCTCTGGCACCTGGAGCTGAGCATCTGCCACAGCCTTGCATGTTGTTTGCTGCCCAGCGCTGCGGCTTTCCGGCGGTCTTTCCTGGGGTGCCGCCGGGGCCTGGGGCCCTTCTCTGCCAGAGGAGCAGGAGCTCTGCGTCTCCTGATGGCCCTGGTGCCCAGGAGGGCCTTCGGGCTGGGCCGTGCAGGGGGAGGCGGGCAGCTCGCCCTCGAACCGCTGCAGGATGTATTTGAGGAAGAGTCTCCTCTCCAGCTGCAGCTGGTTCTGGAGGTGGCGGATGCGGGCGGGCTGGTAGCCGTCCGTCTCCCACTGTAGCTTGCTGAGGACGTCCTGGAGCTTGCTTTGGGCCTCCCCGCTGCTCTTGCTGGGCCTCACCATCTCCTCGGCCAGCTGCCGCTGCAGGTCCCGCGTCTGGTGAACGGCGGCAGTACGTGCCTGCCGCAGCAAGCTCCTGTCCCTCGCGGAGCTCAGCCTCCTTCCAGCGCAGCAGCTGGCGGGTCTCTGCCACCCGCTGCCGCTGGTTCAGCTCCTGCAGCCGCCGCACCTCCTGAGCCTGTCGCTGCTCCCACTCAGATCGGAGCCGCTCTGCCAGGAGCTGCCGCTCCCTCTCCAGGGCTGCCTTCAGCTCCCGGGTTTCGGCAGCGAAGCGGCGGCGCAGCTCTTGGGTGCGGAGCCGCTCTTCCTTCAGCTCGGCCTGTCGCGCTTCCCGCTCCCGCCTCTGCTCCTCCTTCTGCGCAAGGCTGCCGGGGGCTTGCGCCGGGCCCCGGCGGGGCAGGGGGTGGCTGCGCGCCGCTGGCCCCCGTCCCGCAACGCCCCGCGCCATGGCGTCAGCTACCAGGCGCTGCTGCCAAAGCTCACCAACGGTTGCGTTCCCTGGGTCTGTGAGGGGCGGCAGCCCCCCGACCCTGTTGCAGCTGCTGCCTCCCTTTCCTGTGCAGAAGCAAAGACAGCGACTGCCACGGCCCGGGTGGCTGAGCGTGGCCTTATATACCTGTCCTGGCCCCTGCTCACAATGAGGGGTGGGGCAGTATGGCCTTTTATGGCATGTCCTGGCCCCTGCTCACAATGAGGGGTGGGGCAGTATGGCCTTTTATGGCATGTCCTGGCCCCTGCTCACAAAGGAGGGCCGCGGCATTTTACGTAAGAAAATGCCAAAAGACAAAGATGTCTTCCGAGACATGAGCAAGAGAACTTGAACGACTGACCTCTTCCGTAGAAGTGGGTTTGCTGCTAGAAGAAACAAGACCAAACCGGCTGAAAGCGGCAAAGTGGCAATAAAATTGTGCAAAGTCAGCTAATAAACATATATTAAGCGTCGTTGCATGGGCGGGGTCGCGTGTACAAATGCTCAAAAGCGAATGGTAACAGGCGCTATCATGGCCAAAGCCAACAGTTTGTGTAAATTGTAAATAGGAACACATGAGTAGTTTTAGGGTTGCGTATAAGGACTCAAGAGCTGTAACACGGGGTCCTCCTCACGCTGCCAGCCGAGAGGCACCTTCATTGCCGGCAAGAAAAAGGGGTTACAACTAGTGTGCACTTCTGCTGCCTTCTTTCCGGTACCGGCACACGAACTAGAAGAGAAGAAAAAAATGCAAACAAATCCACTTTGGGAACATCTCTGAAGTCCCAACCCTGCAGCAGAGAGCCTGGGAGATCTGAGATCCCTCCCTCTGCTCTGCATTTTGGGATTGGGGGTGAAATCACCCCCGTCAGAGGCGTTGTTTTGATGTTCTTTACAGCCTAAAGCACCCCACGGAGCAGGGGCTACACCAGGACACCTCAGGAGGGATCACGCTCCTCTGGAGCAAAAGCTTCGGTGTTCCTAGGACTCTGAGGAGGCACGGCATGCCGATAGCTCCCTTTGTTCAGGGAACTGGTCAAATGACCTGTCTCCATTTCCCTGATGGTGTCTGAGATGCCTGGCTCGTGTGCACACTCTGTGGATGCTGAAATGCCTTGAGCAACCTGGTCTGATGTCAGAGCTGACCCTGCCTTGAGCCCTAGGTTGCACTAGGGGCCTCTGAAGCTTCCCCCACCCTGGATTGTCCCATGAGGCTATGACTTAGATGCCATCTATTTTGAGAAGCAGGTACATATTTAGATGTCTTCACCTCCCGCTGAATCCCTTTTCCTAAGGAACACTGCGGGAGCTTGCAACACAAGCTCCTGGAAGTGGCTGGGAGGGCCTGGCTGGGGGTCTGTAGCTGAGCCTCCTGCCCAGAAGGAAACGATCACCCTCCCTGCGATCAGGTTGGCTGCAACGCTCCAGAGTGAAAGCTGAAGGCCTCCAAAGATGGAAATCACGGACACCCTCTGAGGGTCCAGCAGGTTTCTAGGGTGTCTTGGGACCACTTCTTCACACAGGTGCCAGGTAGGCCAACAAAGGTGATGCTCACCTGACTCTGGTCCTTGCAGAAGAGGGAGTGCTGATCAGGGTGTGAGAGCCTGAATTGTTACCTCGAGCTATCTGTCTCAAAGATTGTTTGTTGTGAGAGACTGGACTGTCACCTCAAGCCATTCATCTCAAGGATTGTTTGCTGTGACGAGCCACTTATCCCAGAGATGGCTTGTTTAAGCAGGGCACTCCTCTGTCCATCAGGACGATTATCAGGCCACTGAGGCATCCAGGGGAGGAGACAGGCCGGAGCCGGTGAAGCATGCAGGAACGTGGAGACTATCACTGTCGTGGAAACTGCAGTCTTTGAGATAAGGTACTGGTTTCTGGTGTTGATCACGCGAAGGCTGTGTGATAGGTGAAACCTGCAGCGCGTGAAGAGTGCATGAACAGTATGTATGCGCGTGCATCAGACTATGTCCTACAAAAAAACCATGGAGACAAGCCGTGGTGTGCACCCCTCACCGAAGAATTGAAGACTGAGGACCAACGGGATGCCGCTGGATCCATGGTGGTGTGACGGTCTGACAATTATAGTCAATGTCTCAAACATTCGTTAAAGAACTTTGGTGGAGAAAACGGCCTCTGCAAAAATGCTGGAGTTTTGTGAACAGGACAACGTGGCCGGAGGAGAGGGCCCCAACGGAGGGTGGGACCGCACTTCTCCAAAGCCGCAGTTCCTTATCTTAAGTGACCAGGAGAAGGAGCACAGCATATGTGCCTGGAGGAGGAGGCCCCACGGAAGATGGGACTGTGCTTCTATCTTAAGCGGTCATGCCAGCAGAAGAAGAGAGGCAACTCCGCAATGAACCCCCCCACAAAGCTCACCGACCGATTCCAGAGAACCCCGGCAACGGGAACTGCACATGTCAAAACCATCGACTAACACACTATAAAAGAAGGGAGAACGAGTTCTCAGTGCGCGCCCTCCGGAACTGGATCTCTACGCTGGCTGGACCAACGCTGCACCCAGGACTGGTGAAACCCTTCTCTTCTCTCTTTCTTTCTTTCTTTCTCTCATTCTCTCTCTCCCTCTTTTCCTTCTCTCTTTTCCACAGTCCCTACACCTCATCCTTTTAAACATAAACCGTTGACCAAGTCTGAGACTAGGAGTGAGTGGATCTAGCCGCCCCTGGGCTCCTCTTTGAGAAGGAGTCCAGAAAGCAAGGGGGTCTGCTCTGAACCTCGTGACTCAATGGGAGAGCTCTCCTTCCGATACATTTCAGGTTCCTTTCTTCATTTCTTTTTCTACACCTCCCTTCTCTTTCAACAGCGGCTTAATGACATGTTGCAAGGTTCATATTGATAAGTTCACTTCTACTTGGGCAAGGTTAGCTAGGCTGAATAAATGTTGATTGTTGTTTGAACTCCCCTGGTGTCGTTTCACCTTCATTCTGACAAAGGAAATCCACGAACCCGAGTCGCTCCAACTTTGGGACGCGACAGGTGGTGACTAGTCTTGCAACTCTATCCCGACTGCTTGCTTGATTTCTGCCTTTTCTTCCAGTCTATCCTAGCGCTACTGTTTTCTACTTTTGATAATTAAAGCTCTTTTGGGTTATACAGCGTTTGACCTGCTTGCGTCTTAATCTTGCTCTTGGGATCATATCGACACCTTCCCCGACATTGGATCGGGACACAGGGGTGGAAAAAGCATTGTCAGCCTTGGCTGTAGTGACCATGAAACAGCGGGTGAAGATTCTTGCCTCTTCAGGGGACTTTTGGTGGGAATCCCATGGGCAACAGCACTCAGGGGCACCAGACCTCAGTACAGCTGGTCTTTCAGGCCTAGGGCCACCTCTGCCCTCCACCGAGGCACCCGGAATAACCCCCTTGGAAGAGCTCTACATGTCTGCGGTGGGGATGTCGGATCCCTCGGCACTGCAGGTGCCTAAAGGAAACTCCTGGCCCCAGCACCAGGCCTGGTCGCCGGCGCAGCCCACCTTCTTCTCACAGGGGTCAGCATGGCACGGCAAGGCCCCAGGACCCCACGGGGAGACCCCTGCTCTGGGGTCTGTCCTGGCACGACTCCATTGTCCCCAGCCCAGGAAGATCTGAGAGGGGCCCCACAGCTGGCAGCCCTCAGCCTCCGTGTCACCCCACACGTCGTCTCACCAGCCGCCGGGGTGCTATTAGGGAAAGAACAGATACACTCCCCTTTCGGTGTCTTTGATGAGCTTTAATTAACTCCGTGGTGCTGGCTGGGGCCAGGTATTGCGGAGGGATTCCTCTGGTGCCTGCCTCACTCGGAGGTCCCCGTCGTCCTGCCGCCCCGAGAGATCTGGAGCAACAAGACAGGCAGCGCCGTGGGGACCTGGTCCCGGCCAGGCGCTCCCCTGGGCACCCCGCTCCAGGGACCCGTTCGCCAGGGATCTTCCCACAAAAAAAGACATCCCGAGCAGCAGTATCTCAGTGAAAGCCCTCTGAGCCCTTCCTTCCCCATCTCCTGCCTTACCTCAGCAAAGAAAGCTGTAGCTGTCACCCGCAGTTTAACTGAGCAGGAAACCAGCCACGGCAAGAGGTTCTTCACCAGACAGGGGGAGACGAGCCCAGCGTGGAGCAGGACGCTGCGCAGGGGTCACAAGCGAGGGACACACAGTTACCCAGGAAGGCCACAGGCCGGGCCTCCCAAATTCACTTGCGCCGATGCAGGCACTATTCTTCAGCTCCCGACGGCTTCCCGGGCACGCCGGGAGGCTCCCAGCGGCCATGTCCCTGGGCACGGCCCTGCAGGAGTTGGCCAGACGCATCCCTGGGGCTCTTACCTGCTCAGGAGAACGCACCCCCTCAGGGTGAGCCAGGGGGTTCTTCCAGGCGAGCCCACACTCCCCGATTCATGAGCAGCTGCGTCCATTTCTGCGCCATGCATTTGCCCAGCACCAACTCTAGAGCTGAAAGGAAAACCCTGGCAACAGAAACAAAACGCAAAATAAACAAACCCAATCAAACAAAACAAGTGCAAATAGCACCACCGCCAGAAACCCCAAGAACTCTCAAATCACAAGCAGGTTAGGGGAAGACTGATCTGCAGCAGAGCTAAATACCCCTGGAAGGATGCTCCACAGCCTTCCAGACTGCAGCTAACGACACTGGCATTTTCTTCGTGCCCCAGACCCCCCCGAAGCAGAAGAAAAACCCACGCCTCTAGACTGACTCCACGCTAGGTATCAACCAAGGCCAACACCTCACCCCTCTTCCCACCAGCCTTTGGCCAAGAACGACACCAGTGCCCGCAAGAGTCACAGCTCCCAGCGGGGGTCCGTTGAGGGAGTGCAATGCTATTGCGCACGCAAGGGGTATGCAGGAGGCAAGATGACGGCCGTCCGCAGTATGAGCTGCGTAAGACCTTCCTGCCTGGGAGCTGGAGTTTCTCCATGAAGGAACAGAAGTAAAACCAACCACGACGACCGCTTTCCACATCTAGGAAGTGGGGCAGGCGAAGCCCTCCCTCAGCCCCACAAAGGCACAGGCCTTGGCACGGCGGGGAACTGAAGCCAGCCCCTCCATCTGCCCCTTCGGCTCCTTACCTGCACGGCTTCTCCACTTGCATGTGGCACTCGAGGAACAGTTCTCTCCAGGTGCTCATGAGCAAAAGCAGCCTCTCCCCACCCAGCATTTCACTGGCCCACCTGAGGAGGCTGGGAAGGAGGTGGGGAAGCAGTTGCCTGAGCTCCTCCGTGCTCCTCAGGGCAAGCACCACCTCGGAGATGGCACGGGTGATCTGCAGAGAAACATGACCAAGAACCACCTGTTCAGGGAAGGCCTTTTCCCACCAGCCTGGTTCCCCCGCCTGCCTGGGGTGGGGGGTCACTGTCCGCAGTTGTCACTTCTGCGACAGCCTTGTGGCTCAGGAGTACCAAACTGGCCTGGCTCCCCACACTCCTTGAGGCCGGCCCAGCACAGCGCCCTGCGCATCTCCGTGGGCACCCGCAAAGGGCACCTGACTCCCTTGCGCCCAGGTGTGAGTTGGCAAGCAGATGCCCAGCTGCAGAAACGTGTCTGCCGTTGAACGTACCGTCAGAGTCTCCACAGCCGTCTGACGGTTGTGCCGCCCACAAGTGGAGGAGTCCGTCCCCAGGCGGTGGTTTCCTGCTCTGTTTAGTTTCTGCACTAAGCACCTCAGGATCCCAATCCCAAGGATGCTTCTCCCCAGGCTCCTCCACAGCTCCACCGTGTCACTGCAAGGGAAGAGACGTTCACCCCTGAGCCCGTATCCTTGCGGTCCTGCGGTGCCCTCAAACCTCCTCACCTGCAATGGGGCTTACAACGCCCCACTCACAGCAGAGACACAAGCACGCAGTCTTGCAACACTCCAGACTGCTCGGGCAGAAAAAAAAGACCTGCTTCTCAACCGGACCCCCCCCCTGGGCAAGGAAGCTGCAGGGTCCCTGTTTGACTACAGCGGGGAAGTGGGGAGTGCACGTACCTGTCCATCAGCAGACTCTTCTGGAGGAGACTGCTGGTTACGGGCTCCTGGTGAAAGTGGGTGAGGAGAAACACTGCACGGAGCAGGAAGGGCCTTGGGTGCTCTGCTGCATGCAGGGTGTAAAGGGTTTCAAGATTTTTGGCACCTGAATGGAAGAAGAGGAGAAAGAAGGCTCGGTGCATGCTTTACCCCCTCCTGTGGGGCCCAGACACAGTCACTCGGCACTATGAGCGCCCCTGACACAGAGTCCAGATCCAGCTCGAAACCTCACGCCTTCCACCCTGCCTGACCCTGGCTCACATCTGGAGCCCAGTGTGCTCTTGGCAATCGTGCGCATGCACGCACGCACACGCACACGCTCACACGCACAGCCTCGGTTGCTGCATGTGCCTGGCCCAACCGTATGAGCAGCTGCGTGCCCTGTGTGCACCCCAGAGGACACGGACCCATTTCATGCTCATGCGCTTGGCTAACTCTCCCATGCGTCTGTAGCGATGCAAGGCCCGAACAAATACGCTCTTCAAGACCCTGAAGATGCCTTGCAGGGCCTCTGCAAGGGCACGTGTCTCCTTCAGGAGGAACCCATTCTCCAGGGACGCTTTTCCTTGCCTCTACCCTCCTGAGACTGAGTTAGTCTGCACTGCTTGAGCCACTGGTGGCCCTAGAGCCCAAGTGGAGCGCAGCAGAGCGTGAGCGGAGGAGAACAGGGGCCTTGAAATGGGCAGGCACAGCACGAGGCCGGAGGCTCCCAGGCTACAGATGGGCAGCAACCAGTGGCTGAAGGAAGGGCACCTCACAGGCTGGGTAACACCACAGTCGGGGAAAGCAATGAGAGCAACGAACAACTACCCAACCTGTGGAAAACCTAGCATGCCCAGCAAAGCTCAGAGTAGATGGAATTGGGGCCCAGTGAAGAAAGAGAAGGGTGAGGTGGGTCCCAGGGCAGGGAGGACTGACAGTGACCCCAGAGGAAGGGGGAGGAATGGCAAGGTTTGGTGCCTCCCAGTGCCTCACTCATGGGAAGGACCCGGACCAGTGGCAGACTTTGGACAAGAAGTGCCCATAGCCTTGTCACCAGCTGGAGCAGGCGCCAGCAGCGGGTGCTAATGCACGACATCGGACCATCGGTAGCCCCTTGGCTCGGCACCACAGGCGGCCATTTCTTGAGCCCATGCCAACTGCACAGGGTTGTAGTGCAACAGCCAACAGGAGAAAAGACAAAGTCTAATGGAAAAAAAAGCTCTCCTTTACCTCCTGGACTATTTCCTTTCTGCATTCCCCCAGGAAGATGAACACCCCACTTCCACACTACTCTTGCATGTGGGGGCATGACGTGCAGCAAGCTGTCCAGGATGGCAGTCAGAAAGTCCACAGCCTGCGCTGCAGGGATGCATCTGCAAACAAGCCTGGAGAGGAGAAGTCAGGAACAGGAGAGCCCGCGTCACAGCTCTGCCCCAGCGATTCCGAAAGGAAAGGCAACTTGACGGGACTGTTAGTTCAGCAGTCATGCAGGGGCCAGTCTCTTGACCCTCCTGCTGTGCCTACACTGCTGTTTTACATCTGGTGCAGCTAAGCGATTTGGAAGAGCGTCTTACCCCCTTGTTGTTTGCTTATATACCAAATTGGTATTCTGACAAGAGCACTCACACGTGTGTGCCAACGCACACATCAGGGTGTCTGCTCCAGCGTGCCTGAAGGACGGTCTTGTCTCAAAGCCTCCTGCTACTTGCTAACAACAGCTGTCCTGGACAGCTCGCTCTGGAGACAGAGACTCTGGAGGGGAGCAGGGAGACGTGCAGGAGCCCAGGAGCTGGGCCCCCACCCCCACTGCTTTGGGGCCAGTTACCTTTGTTATTTTGGTACGGGTCTTCACCAAAGTCTCGGTGTCCGGGCTGTTCAGCTCCTCACAAAGGCACCGGATCTCACCTGCCTGCGGCACCTTCATGCTCTTGGCTGGAACAACAGCAGGAGAGAAGAGGAGTCACGTCTACAGAAAGCCAAGCTCTGGCCCCAGATACCAATAAAGGAGAACCCACGTGGTGGCAGGGAAGGCCACAGGGAAAGCCAGGGCCCTCCTGAGCTTGGGGCAGCGGGATTTCCTGAGCCCGAGAAATGGCTGACAAATCCCGGGCTGGAAAGAGCCCTCTTCCTCCTTAAACCATTTGCCGGGGCTTCAGGGTTCAGCAGCCTCTGCTCCTAGCAGCTGCGTCCCCTATTCCCACACAGGCCACCATCGTCTCTGGGAGGCAGGAAACCTCCCTGTGACTTCCTCAGCACAGGCAGACCCTGCTGCCTGAAGAGGAAAGGGTGCAAACGCAACCCTTGGCAGCACGCTCTGGGCCCGCAGCTCAGATCCCTCCTCCCTGCCCAGTTTGCTCTGGGCAGCAAACTGGTTTCCTCTCTTGTGCTCAACAGGAGATTTCTTCCCTGCCAGGGATGACTTTGGAGACTGCCTGGGTAGCTGCCTGTCTCTCCAGGCTGAAGGCAGGGAGCGAGGGGGAAGGCAGCCTCTGCAACGTCGGGGACCTCATCCGAGCGAGGTTGTCTGACCAGCCTCTGTCTCTCCTGGAACGTGGAGAGGGACAGACGTGGAGGGGGACAGTCCCCAGCATTGGTGACAATGTCCTGCTCTCAGACAGCAGTGAGGGATGGCCCTGACCGCCCAACCTCACGCACGCCCCCGGGGAGGTGGGACTCAGCAACACTCTCTCGGGGATCCTTCCTGCCCTGAGACGGGCAGGGAGGCAGAGGGCTAACAGGGTGGGGGCACAAAACCAGCCGAGCACGTTGCCATCCCCCTTCCCTCCACGGGACCCCGGTGGCGCCAGGCCAGGAAGGGAGGGAGGATCGGGCTGAGCAAGGCTGGGAAGCGCCTGCTCTCCTCACCGTGCATTTGGAGAAGGTAGCCAAGGCAGACCCATGCCCTCTGGCGGCACGTGGCCAGGCAGTCGCCGGTCAGAGACCCAGCAGTCCCACCAGGGAGCCCAACTGCTTGCAGGGACATCCTCTCTGCAGGGACAGCAGCAGGAAAAAGGTTGCAGGCAGCCCCAGCGCCCGCTCGCCTCTGCTGCCCAGCCTGCTCCCTGCGCAGCGACCAGGCAGAAGGGCAGGCGGAAGGGCTGCCCCGTAATCCCAGGGACCCAAAACCCAGCCCCCAGCCGGGCAGGGCTCCTTTCCAGGGCCACGAATGGTGGGCATGGGGCACCAGGGCACGCGGAGGGTCCCTACTCACCACGAGCTCACATCGCTCCTTGCAAGCGCCCAGCACGTGGGTGCAAACCCGCAGGGCTCTCTCCCGCTCCCATGCTTTGGCTGAGGTGAGCCAGCACTTCAGGACCTGGGGCAGGGTGCATCTCTCTCGCAACAGGAATCTTTCTCTCCCCGAGATCCCTCTCCCTCTCCCTTCTTCTCTGGCCCCTTCCTGGCGCATCCCCCGCCCCACCAAGCACCGGCCCTGCAGCCTTCACCGCCTCGCGCCCTGCAGCTGCCTCTGCCCCGCGTCAGGTCTTGCTTCCCTGCTGGCGTCTCCCCGCTCTGGCCTTCCCCCCAGGGCTGCTCTCGCCCAGCTCAGGGCTGGCTCTTGGCTTTCCCTCCACCAGGGCCCACTTCGCTGCCTGTCCTGAGGCTGCAGTGGCCGGGCGCTCCTGTCCCCCAGCCCCGGCCAGATGCACAGCCCCACAGCAAGGAGCCAAAGCCCCATTTGTCTGGAGGAAAGGTATCCACCTCCTATCACCCACTAAGGTCTCGAGTCCTCTGCCCTGGCAACGCTTGCCCCGTTGCCCCGTGGCTACTCACGTGGACCACGTCGTCAAAGCAGGCAGAGGTCGCCTCAGCCTCCAGAAGGGTTTCTATCAGGTGGCCCAGATCTTCCATGCCTCTCCTGTGCAGAAGCTAAAAGCAGCAAAGGAGAGCTGAGGTTATGCATCATGGGGGCTGCCAGGGCGTGCTGAGGTGGGGTCCTGACCCAGAGGTGGGCAGGCACTGGCCGGTGGGTACCTCCATGTTCACGGCCGCCCTCACGCTCTTCCTTCCCTTTTTCATCCGCTCCTTGGAAGGATGGGACAAAACACTCTGGCAGCACACTGCCAGCAGGTTGCGATTTTCCTTCCTGCTCAGAGGCGGCCTCAGCTTGCTGGCCAGAGGAAAAAGGAAGACAAAACAGAAAGGGGATTTCCTAGCCCTCTCCAGGGTGGCTTAAACCACAACTGGCTCCCTCCTCATCGAGGGCCCCAAAGCCAACACCCCCAGCCTGTGCCAGTGAGCACTGCCTTCAGCTCCAGCAATTCCCACCTCCTCCCAGGCAGCAGGCAACCCCCCCCCACCAGGTTAAGGAACCCCTGGGGCTCCCTTCTTCTGGGAGACACCTGGAATGGGGAACAGCCTCCCGCTCCACAGCCCCAGCAGCTCCTGGCCCCGTGCTCAAGCTGGGCTGGGCCACACTGGGAGTGCCCAGAGCCTGGGGAACAGACCTCACCTCAACTCCTCCAGGGCCTGAAACACTCCATACACCAGGGAGTCCCAGGG